>NW_021822703.1:0-57366 GCF_901001165.1 Salmo trutta
AGAGAGATAGAGAGAGAGAGAGAGAGAGGAGAGAGAGAGAGAGAGAGAGAGAGGAGAGGAGAGAGAGGAGAGAGAGAGAGAGAGAGAGAAAATTATATTTTTCTCTTTGAGGAACTACATGTGAAAGAGGATATGATGCTTCTGGTTTGAAAGTGCAGACGGAACAGAACAGGGAACGAGAGAAACAGCTTTTATCTCCAGGCCATCAGACTGGTAAACAGCTTCTATCTCCACGCCGTCAGACTGATAAACAGCTTCTATCTCCAGACCGTCAGACTGATAAACAGCTTCTATCTCCACGCCGTCAGACTGATAAACAGCTTCTATCTCCAGACCGTCAGACTGGTAAACAGCTGCTATCTCCAGGCCGTCAGACTGATAAACAGCTTCTATCTCCAGACCGTCAGACTGATAAACAGCTTCTATCTCCAGACCGTCAGACTGATAAACAGCTTCTATCTCCAGGCCGTCAGACTGATAAACAGCTTCTAGCACGCCCCCATTCTCATCGACGGGCTGTAGTGGAGCAGGTTGAGAGCTTCAAGTTCCTTGGTGTCCACATCAACAACAAACTATCATGGTCCAAACACACCAAGACAGTCGTGAAGAGGGCACAACAAAACCTATTCCCCCTCAGGAGACTGAAAAGATTTGGCATGGGTCCTCAGATGGTCACAAGGTTCTACAGCTGCACCATCGAGAGCATCCTGACTGGTTGCATCACTGCCTGGTATGGCAACTGCTCGGCCTCCGACCGCAAGGCACTACAGAGGGTAGTGAGTACGGCCCAGTACATCACTGAGGCCAAGCTTCCTGCCATCCAGGACCTCTATACCAGGCGGTGTCAGAGGAAGGCCCTAAAAATTCAAAGATTCCAGCCACCCTAGTCATAGACTGTTCTCTCTGCTGCCGCATGGCAAGCGGTACCTGAGCGCCAAGTCTGGGTCCAAGAGGCTTCTAAACAGCTTCTACCCCCAAGCCATCAGACTGCTGAACAGCTTCTACCCCCAAGCCATCAGACTGCTGAACAGCTTCTACCCCCAAGCCATCAGACTCCTGAACAGCTTCTACCCCCAAAGCCATCAGACTGCTGAACAGCTTCTACCCCCAAGCCATCAGACTGCTGAACAGCTTCTACCCCCAAAGCCATCAGACTGCTGAACAGCTTCTAACGCCAAAGCCATCAGACTGCTGAACAGCTAACCCTCAAGCCATCAGACTCCTGAACAGCTTCTACTAACCGGTGCCCCCGACTAACCGGTGCCCCCGACTAACCGGCGCCCCCGACTAACCGGCGCCCCCCGACTAACCGGCGCCCCCCGACTAACCGGCGCCCCCCGACTAACCGGCGCCCCCCGACTAACCGGCGCCCCCGACTAACCGGCGGCCCCCGACTAACCGGCGGCCCCCGACTAACCGGTGCTACCATCAGTTTACACAGAGGGGTTCATGAGATCAGAGATGCTGCTGTAGATCAGAGATGCTGCTGTAGATCAGAGATGCTGCTGTAGAACAGAGATGCTGCTGTAGAGTAGAGATGCTGCTGTAGAGTAGAGATGCTGCTGTAGAGTAGAGATGCTGCTGTAGAGCAGAGATGCTGCTGTAGAACAGAGATGCTGCTGTAGAGAAGAGATGCTGCTGTAGAACAGAGATGCTGCTGTAGAACAGATGCTGCTGTAGAACAGAGATGATGCTGTAGAGCAGAGATGCTGCTGTAGAACAGAGATGATGCTGTAGAACAGAGATGCTGCTGTAGAACAGAGATGCTGCTGTAGATCAGAGATGCTGCTGTAGAGTAGTGATGCTGTTGTACAGCTGAATGTTGGTATAATATACAAGCTTTGACTAACCTCAACCCCAGGCTTCAGCTTCACCCTCTAGACTGGTATGACTAACCTCAACCGCAGGCTTCAGCTTCCCCTTCTAGACTGGTCTGACTAACCCCACCCCCAGGCTTCAGCTTCACCTTCTAGACTGGTCTGACTAACCTCAACCCCAGGCTTCAGCTTCACCCTCTAGACTGGTCTGACTAACCTCAACCCCAGGCTTCAGCTTCACCCTCTAGACTGGTCTGACTAACCTCAACCCCAGGCTTCAGCTTCACCTTCTAGACTGGTCTGACTAACCTCAATCCAGGCTTCAGCTTCCCCTTCTAGACTGGTCTGACTAACCTCAATCCCAGGCTTCAGCTTCCCCTTCTAGACTGGTCTGACTAACCTCAACCCCAGGCTTCAGCTTCACCTTCTAGACTGGTCTGACTAACCTCAACCCCAGGCTTCAGCTTCCCCTTCTAGACTGGTCTGACTAACCTCAACCCCAGGCTTCAGCTTCACGTTCTAGACTGGTCTGACTAACCTCAACCCCAGGCTTCAGCTTCCCCCTCTAGACTGGTCTGACTAACCTCAATCCAGGCTTCAGCTTCCCCTTCTAGACTGGTCTGACTAACCTCAACCCCAGGCTTCAGCTTCACCCTCTAGACTGGTCTGACTAACCTCAACCCCAGGCTTCAGCTTCACCTTCTAGACTGGTCTGACTAACCTCAACACCAGGCTTCAGCTTCTAGACTGGTCTGACTAACCTCAACCCCAGGCTTCAGCTTCACCTTCTAGACTGGTCTGACTAACCTCAACCCCAGGCTTCAGCTTCCCCTTCTAGACTGGTCTGACTAACCTCACCCCAGGCTTCAGCTTCACCTTCTAGACTGGTCTGACTAACCTCAACCCCAAGCTTCAGCTTCCCCTTCTAGACTGGTCTGACTAACCTCAACAACCAGGCTTCAGCTTCCCCTTCTAGACTGGTCTGACTAACCTCAACCCCAGGCTTCAGCTTCCCCTTCTAGACTGGTCTGACTAACCTCAACCCCAGATAACTCAGCTTCCCCTTCTAGACTGGTCTGACTAACCTCAACTCCAGGCTTCAGCTTCACCTTCTAGACTGGTCAGGACTTCTTCCCATTCATTTCTATTCTGCTTGTTTACAGGGATATTAGCCAGTGCCACAGACTACCAAATAGACATCTAGGTTGATACCCACCACAAGACAATTTGAGTTCACCATAGACTTAAAGCCACAATGTGTAATTTTACTGTGGCTGTTTCCCACTGATGTAACAGTATGTCCTTGTTCCTGTTTCCAGACTGTACGCTGCTGTGTGTATGTGTACCCAACATTGTCTTTTCACATGAAGTGGTTTGTCTATAACCCCCTGCTGTGTGTATTTAACAGTCTCAGTGTTTACTGTGATACCAGGCAGAGGAGGAATGTGGAGTGGCTGTGGCTGGCTAGGGGCTGTTTAGACCATCTGGGCCTGTATTCATCCTTGTCTTGTTGGACTGCTGATCTGGGTTCAGTTCTGACCTTTAAATCCCACTGTATCAGATGGATATATGGACAGGAAGGACCTGATCTCAGCTCAGTACTGCTACTCTAAGACTTCCACATATTTGGTTTCTTGTTTATCCATTTCTGGGAACATTACATCTGTGACTAAATCACAGCTTCAAGAGCATTAAGTTTAGCTTCAGTTCATTTCTTCTGTTTTCCATGGTGTGAAACTAACACGGGTTTGGACTTTCATGGATGGATGACGAGTTCAAAGATTCTCACAACCACAATTGGGGGGAAAAAAAATATCCTTTGTCTTTAAAAAAGGGGAACTTTAGCATGATGATAAAAAACAGGCAGGAAAAAAATGTAAAGTAAAAAATAGTAACACCAGGAATAAATCCACAATGAATTAAAATAGCTTGGCTTGATACACGGGTTACCAGGACCTAGACGATGATAACTTGGCTTTATACAGGGAGTACCAGGACCTAGTCAATGATAACTTGGCTTGATACACGGGTTACCAGGACCTAGTCAATGATAACTTGGCTTTATACAGGGAGTACCAGGACCTAGTCAATGATAACTTGGCTTGATACACGGGTTACCAGGACCTAGTCAATGATAACTTGGCTTGATACATGGGTTACCAGGACCTAGTCAATGATAACTTGGCTTTATACAGGGAGTACCAGGACCTAGTCAATGATAACTTGGCTTGATACACGGGTTACCAGGACCTAGTCAATGATAACTTGGCTTTATACAGGGAGTACCAGGACCTAGACGATGATAGCTTGGCTTTATACACGGGTTACCAGGACCTAGTCAATGATAACTTGGCTTTATACACGGGTTACCAGGACCTAGTCAATGATAACTTGGCTTTATACACGGGTTACCAGGACCTAGACGATGATAGCTTGGCTTTATACACGGGTTACCAGGACCTAGACGATGATAGCTTGGCTTGATACACGGGTTACCAGGACCTAGACGATGATAACTTGGCTTTATACACGGGTTACCAGGACCTAGACGATGATAACTTGGCTTTATACACGGGTTACCAGGACCTAGACGATGATAGCTTGGCTTGATACACGGGTTACCAGGACCTAGACGATGATAACTTGGCTTTATACACGGGTTACCAGGACCTAGACGATGATAACTTGGCTTTATACACGGGTTACCAGGACCTAGTCAATGATAACTTGGCTTTATACAGGGAGTACCAGGACCTAGTCAATGATAACTTGGCTTTATACAGGGAGTACCAGGACCTAGTCAATGATAACTTGGCTTTATACAGGGAGTACCAGGACCTAGTCAATGATAACTTGGCTTTATACAGGGAGTACCAGGACCTAGTCAATGATAACTTGGCTATATACACGGGTTACCAGGACCTAGTCAATGATAACTTGGCTTTATACAGGGAGTACCAGGACCTAGTCAATGATAACTTGGCTTTATACAGGGAGTACCAGGACCTAGTCAATGATAACTTGGCTTTATACAGGGAGTACCAGGACCTAGTCAATGATAACTTGGCTATATACAGGGAGTACCAGGACCTAGTCAATGATAACTTGGCTTTATACAGGGAGTACCAGGACCTAGTCAATGATAACTTGGCTTTATACAGGGAGTACCAGGACCTAGTCAATGATAACTTGGCTTTATACATGGGTTACCAGGACCTAGTCAATGATAACTTGGCTTTATACAGGGAGTACCAGGACCTAGTCAATGATAACTTGGCTTTATACAGGGAGTACCAGGACCTAGTCAATGATAACTTGGCTTTATACAGGGAGTACCAGGACATAGTCAATGATAACTTGGCTTTATACATGGGTTACCAGGACCTAGTCAATGATAACTTGGCTTTATACAGGGAGTACCAGGACCTAGTCAATGATAACTTGGCTTTATACATGGGTTACCAGGACCTAGTCAATGATAACTTGGCTTTATACAGGGAGTACCAGGACCTAGTCAATGATAACTTGGCTTTATACAGGGAGTACCAGGACCTAGTCAATGATAACTTGGCTTTATACAGGGAGTACCAGGACATAGTCAATGATAACTTGGCTTTATACATGGGTTACCAGGACCTAGTCAATGATAACTTGGCTTTATACATGGGTTACCAGGACCTAGTCAATGATAACTTGGCTTTATACATGGGTTACCAGGACCTAGTCAATGATAACTTGGCTTTATACAGGGAGTACCAGGACCTAGTCAATGATAGCTTGGCTTTATACATGGGTTACCAGGACCTAGTCAATGATAACTTGGCTTTATACAGGGAGTACCAGGACCTAGTCAATGATAGCTTGGCTTTATACAGGGAGTACCAGGACCTAGTCAATGATAACTTGGCTGTATACAGGGAGTACCAGGACCTAGTCAATGATAACTTGGCTTTATACAGGGAGTACCAGGACCTAGTCAATGATAACTTGGCTTTATACAGGGAGTACCAGGACCTAGTCAATGATAACTTGGCTTTATACAGGGAGTACCAGGACCTAGTCAATGATAACTTGGCTTTATACAGGGAGTACCAGGACTAGTCAATGATAACTTGGCTTTATAGAGGGAGTACCAGGACCTAGTCAATGATAACTTGGCTTTATACATGGGTTACCAGGACCTAGTCAATGATAACTTGGCTTTATAGAGGGAGTACCAGGACCTAGTCAATGATAGCTTGGCTATATACACGGGTTACCAGGACCTAGTCAATGATAACTTGGCTTTATACAGGGAGTACCAGGACCTAATCAATGATAGCTTGGCTATATACACGGGTTACCAGGACCTAGTCAATGATAACTTGGCTGTATACACGGGTTACCAGGACCTAGTCAATGATAACTTGGCTGTATACATGGGTTACCAGGACCTAGTCAATGATAGCTTGGCTTTATACACGGGTTACCAGGACCTAGTCAATGATAACTTGGCTTTATAGAGGGAGTACCAGGACCTAGTCAATGATAACTTGGCTGTATACACGGGTTACCAGGACCTAGTCAATGATAGCTTGGCTTTATACAGGGGTTACCAGGACCTAGTCAATGATAGCTTGGCTTTATAGAGGGAGTACCAGGACCTAGTCAATGATAACTTGGCTTTATAGAGGGAGTACCAGGACCTAGTCAATGATAACTTGGCTGTATACACGGGTTACCAGGACCTAGTCAATGATAACTTGGCTTTATACAGGGAGTACCAGGACCTAGTCAATGATAACTTGGCTTTATACAGGGAGTACCAGGACCTAGTCAATGATAACTTGGCTTTATACATGGGTTACCAGGACCTAGTCAATGATAACTTGGCTTTATACATGGGTTACCAGGACCTAGTCAATGATAACTTGGCTGTATACATGGGTTACCAGGACCTAGTCAATGATAACTTGGCTTTATACATGGGTTACCAGGACCTAGTCAATGATAACTTGGCTTTATACAGGGAGTACCAGGACCTAGTCAATGATAGCTTGGCTTTATACAGGGAGTACCAGGACCTAGTCAATGATAGCTTGCCAGTGGTTCTCAATAGATAGAGACCAGTCCAACAAGACAAGGATGAATACAGGCCCAGATGGTCTAAACAGCCCCTAGCCAGCCACAACCACTCCACATTCCTCCTCTGCCTGGTATCACAGTAAACACTGAGACTGTTAAATACACACAGCAGGGGGTTATAGACAAACCACTTCATGTGAAAAGACAACGTTGGGTACACATACACACAGCAGCATACAGTCTGGAAACAGGAACAAGGACATACTGTTACAGCAGTGGGAAACAGCCACAGTAAAATTACACATTGTGGCTTTAAGTCTATGGTGAACTCAAATTGTCTTGTGGTGGGTATCAACCTAGATGTCTATTTGGTAGTCTGTGGCACTGGCTAATATCCCTGTAAACAAGCAGAATAGAAATGAATGGGAAGAAGTCCTGACCAGTCTAGAGGGGGAAGCTGAAGCCTGGGGTTGAGGTTAGTCAGACCAGTCTAGAAGGGGAAGCTGAAGCCTGGGGTTGAGGTTAGTCAGACCAGTCTAGAAGGGGAAGCTGAAGCCTGGGGTTGAGGTTAGTCAGACCAGTCTAGAAGGTGAAGCTGAAGCCTGGGGTTGAGGTTAGTCAGACCAGTCTAGAAGGGGAAGCTGAAGCCTGGGGTTGAGGTTAGTCAGACCAGTCTAGAAGGGGAAGCTGAAGTCTGGGGTTGAGGTTAGTCAGACCAGTCTAGAAGGGGAAGCTGAAGCCTGGGGTTGAGGTTAGTCAGACCAGTCTAGAAGGTGAAACTGAAGCCTGGGGTTGAGGTTAGTCAGACCAGTCTAGAAGGGGAAGCTGAAGCCTGGGGTTGAGGTTAGTCAGACCAGTCTAGAAGGGGAAGCTGAGTTATCTGGGGTTGAGGTTAGTCAGACCAGTCTAGAAGGTGAAGCTGAAGCCTGGGGTTGAGGTTCAGTCAGACCAGTCTAGAAGGGGAAGCTGAAGCCTGGGGTTGAGGTTAGTCAGACCAGTCTAGAAGGGGAAGCTGAAGCCTGGGGTTGAGGTTAGTCAGACCAGTCTAGAAGGGGAAGCTGAAGCCTGGGGTTGAGGTTAGTCAGACCAGTCTAGAAGGGGAAGTTGAAGCCTGGGGTTGAGGTTAGTCAGACCAGTCTAGAAGGGGAAGCTGAAGCCTGGGGTTGAGGTTAGTCAGACCAGTCTAGAAGGGGAAGCTGAAGCCTGGGGTTAGGTTAGTCAGACCAGTCTAGAAGGGGAAGCTGAAGCCTGGTGTTGAGGTTAGTCAGACCAGTCTAGAAGGGGAAGCTGAAGCCTGGGGTTGAGGTTAGTCAGACCAGTCTAGAAGGTGAAGCTGAAGCCTGGGGTTGAGGTTAGTCAGACCAGTCTAGAAGGGGAAGCTGAAGCCTGGGGTTGAGGTTAGTCAGACCAGTCTAGAAGGTGAAACTGAGTTATCTGGGGTGGAATGGCCACTGTTCAGTCAGACCAGAGTCTGAGGTACCAGTCCAGGGATAGTGGTGTTGATGTGAGCCATGACCGACCTTTCAAAGTATTTCATGGCTACAGATGTGAGTGCTTCAGGGCGATAGACATTTAGACTGGTTACCTTGGCGTTTCTTGGGTTCAGGTACTATGGTGGTCTGCTTGAAACATGTTGGTATTACAGACTGAGTCATGGAGAGGTTGAACATGTCTGATCTCAAGGACATTTCCATGTTGGAGGATTCCTTGTTCTCAAGACGTCCCCAATGACATGTCCATGTACTGTTGGAAAAATTCCTAGCAATCACAATGTCCCTGAGGATATTTCTATTTAAAAGATGTAGAATTCCTGAAAATCTCTTTTCCTGTATTTATTGTGTGAAAGTTGCTCCAGCACTAATACAGGACATCTGTCACTGGCTGTCTTATGTTGGGCAACATCCTCTGCTTCGTCCTACAGGAATAGAAGGGAATACAGATTACCCAGAGGTCTATACTGCAGGAATAGAAGGAATACAGATTACCCAGAGGTCTATACTGCAGGAATAGAAGGAATACAGATTACCCAGAGGTCTATACTGCAGGAATAGAAGGAATACAGATTACCCAGAGGTCTATACTACATGAATAGAAGGAATACAGATTACCCAGAGGTCTGTGCTACATGAATAGAAGGAATACAGATTACCCAGAGGTCTATACTACATGAATAGAAGGAATACAGATTACCCAGAGGTCTATACTACATGAATAGAAGGAATACAGATTACCCAGAGGTCTATACTACAGGAATAGAAGGAATACAGATTACCCAGAGGTCTATACTACAGGAATAGAAGGAATACAGATTACCCAGAGGTCTATACTACAGGAATAGAAGGAATACAGATTACCCAGAGGTCTATACTACATGAATAGAAGGAATACAGATTACCCAGAGGTCTATACTACATGAATAGAAGGAATACAGATTACCCAGAGGTCTATACTACATGAATAGAAGGGAATACAGATTACCCAGAGGAAATACGAGTTCTGCTGGACTGTGAAGCACCCTATTCCCTATGTAGTGCACTACTATAGACCAGAGCCCTATTCCCTATGTAGTGCACTACTATAGACCAGAGCCCTATTCCCTATATAGTACACTACTTTGAACCAGGGGCAAGTTGGTACACAGGACTGAGTGTTTTGTTGTGGAGAGAGAAAGGCTCTAACCCTGTCCCTTTGTCTGCGTCCCTACATGGCGCACTACCCTGTGGGCCCTGGTCAAAAGTAGTGCACTACATAGGGAATAGGGAGCCATTTGGGAGACAGCCTGTCCCTCTCCTTTTATCCACCAGGGAGAGAAGCTGACAACGGCTCTTCCTGTGTTCACCAGACACCAAGAGGAACAAAGAAAATAGTTTCCTGTTCCTGTACAGATGGTTGATGGGACATCAGCTGACTCTAGACAGGGAAATGGATTCCTGTACAGATGGTTGATGGGAAATCAGCTGACTCTAGACAGGGAAATGGATTCCTGTACAGATGGCTGATGGGAAATCAGCTGACTCTAGACAGGGAAATGGATTCCTGTACAGATGGCTGATGGGAAATCAGCTGACTCTAGACAGGGAAATGGATTCCTGTACAGATGGTTGATGGGAAATCAGCTGACTCTAGACAGGGAAATGGATTCCTGTACAGATGGTTGATGGGACATCAGCTGACTCTAGACAGGGAAATGGATTCCTGTACAGATGGTTGATGGGAAATCAGCTGACTCTAGACAGGGAAATGGATTCCTGTACAGATGGCTGATGGGAAATCAGCTGACTCTAGACAGGGAAATGGATTCCTGTACAGATGGCTGATGGGAAATCAGCTGACTCTAGACAGGGAAATGGATTCCTGTACAGATGGTTGATGGGACATCAGCTGACTCTAGACAGGGAAATGGATTCCTGTACAGATGGTTGATGGGACATCAGCTGACTCTAGACAGGGAAATGGATTCCTGTACAGATGGTTGATGGGACATCAGCTGACTCTAGACAGGGAAATGGATTCCTGTACAGATGGTTGATGGGAAATCAGCTGACTCTAGACAGGGAAATGGATTCCTGTACAGATGGTTGATGGGACATCAGCTGACTCTAGACAGGGAAATGGATTCCTGTACAGATGGTTGATGGGAAATCAGCTGACTCTAGACAGGGAAATGGATTCCTGTACAGATGGCTGATGGGAAATCAGCTGACTCTAGACAGGGAAATGGATTCCTGTACAGATGGCTGATGGGAAATCAGCTGACTCTAGACAGGGAAATGGATTCCTGTACAGATGGTTGATGGGACATCAGCTGACTCTAGACAGGGAAATGGATTCCTGTACAGATGGTTGATGGGACATCAGCTGACTCTAGACAGGGAAATGGATTCCTGTACAGATGGTTGATGGGACATCAGCTGACTCTAGACAGGGAAATGGATTCCTGTACAGATGGTTGATGGGAAATCAGCTGACTCTAGACAGGGAAATGGATTCCTGTACAGATGGTTAATGGGGGACATCAGCTGACTCTAGACAGGAAAATGGATTCCTGTACAGATGGTTGATGGGAAATCAGCTGACTCTAGACAGGGAAATGGATTCCTGTACAGATGGTTGATGGGACATCAGCTGACTCTAGACAGGGAAATGGATTCCTGTACAGATGGTTGATGGGAAATCAGCTGACTCTAGACAGGGAAATGGATTCCTGTACAGATGGTTGATGGGACATCAGCTGACTCTAGACAGGGAAATGGATTCCTGTACAGATGGTTGATGGGAAATCAGCTGACTCTAGACAGGGAAATGGATTCCTGTACAGATGGCTGATGGGAAATCAGCTGACTCTAGACAGGGAAATGGATTCCTGTACAGATGGCTGATGGGAAATCAGCTGACTCTAGACAGGGAAATGGATTCCTGTACAGATGGTTGATGGGACATCAGCTGACTCTAGACAGGGAAATGGATTCCTGTACAGATGGTTGATGGGACATCAGCTGACTCTAGACAGGGAAATGGATTCCTGTACAGATGGTTGATGGGACATCAGCTGACTCTAGACAGGGAAATGGATTCCTGTACAGATGGTTGATGGGAAATCAGCTGACTCTAGACAGGGAAATGGATTCCTGCACAGATGGTTGATGGGACATCAGCTGACTCTAGACAGGGAAATGGATTCCTGTACAGATGGTTGATGGGAAATCAGCTGACTCTAGACAGGGAAATGGATTCCTGTACAGATGGCTGATGGGAAATCAGCTGACTCTAGACAGGGAAATGGATTCCTGTACAGATGGTTGATGGAGGACATCAGCTGATTCTAGACAGGGAAACGGATTCCTGTACAGATGGTTGATGGGACATCAGCTGACTCTAGACAGGGAAATGGATTCCTGTACAGATGGTTGATGGGAAATCAGCTGACTCTAGACAGGGAAATGGATTCCTGTACATATGGTTAATGGAGGACATCAGCTGACTCTAGACAGGGAAATGGATTCAAAGCAGCTTGGCTATGTTTGTGTGTTTTTGGTTTTACTATCCTGCACCAGAAGTCCTCAAAAGGACAGTCTAATAAGGACAATGTGGGGACATTTCGCCGGTCCCCAAAAGGAAAAAGGCTATTTTAGGCTTAGGGTTTAGGTTTAGAGTTAGGGTTAGGGTTAGGGGTTAGGTTTAGAGTTAGGTTTACATCTAGGGTTAGGGTTAGATTTGAGGTTAGGGTTAGAGGTAGGTTAAGGTTAGAGTTAGGTTAAGGGTTATGGTTACAATTAGAGTTAGGGTTAGATTTGAGGTTAAGGTTAGAGTTAGGTTAAGAGTTAGGGTTAGATTTGGGGTTAAGGTTAGAGTTAGGGTTAGAATTAGAGTTAGATTTGAGGTTAAGGTTAGAGTTAGGTTAAGGGTTATGGTTACAATTAGAGTTAGGGTTAGATTTGAGGTTAGTGTTAGAGGTAGGTTAAGGTTAGAGTTAGGTTAAGGGTTATGGTTACAATTAGAGTTAGGGTTAGATTTGAGGTTAAGGTTAGAGTTAGGGTTAGAATTAGAGTTAGATTTGAGGTTAAGGTTAGAGTTAGGTTAAGGGTTAGAATTAGAATTCAGGTTAGATTTGAGGTTAAGGTTAGAGTTAGGTTAAGGGTTAGAATTAGAATTCAGGTTAGATTTGAGGTTAGGTTAGAGTTAGGTTAAGGGTCAGAATTAGAGTTAGGGTTAGATTTGAGGTTAGGTTAGAGTTAGGTTAAGGGTTAGGGTTAGAATTCAGGTTAGATTTGAGGTTAGGTTAGAGTTAGGTTAAGGGTTAGAATTAGAATTCAGGTTAGATTTGAGCTTAGGTTAGAGTTAGAATTCAGGTTATATTTGAGGTTAGGGTAAGAATTAGAATTCAGGTTAGATTTGAGGTTAGGTTAGAGTTAGGTTAAGGGTTAGAATTAGAATTCAGGTTATATTTGAGGTTAGGGTTAGAATTAGAATTCAGGATAGATTTGAGGTTAAGGTTGGTTTAGGTTTAGGGGAAATAGGATTTGAGTGGGAATCCATTTTTTGGTCCTAACAAGGATAGAAAAACAAATGTGTGTTTGTTTGTATGAACAGGCTGGGGGAGGAAACGTGTAGCAAAAATGTCTAAATGAAGCCTGTATCTGCAGGATTGCCACAACCCACATGTAAATACAACGGTAGAGCTATAGAGAAGCATTGACCATAGTCTTTCATCATCTGGGTAAAAGTCTAGTTCCTCTTTCCTTTTGTGGCGTCTCTACATCTGTTTCCACAGACCGCACAGGACACAATCTGCTGTGTGTGTGTGTGTGTGTGTGTGTGTGTGTGTGTGTGTGTGTGTGTGTGTGTGTGTGTGTGTGTGTGTGTGTGTGTGTGTGTGAGACATCAGGAACCTTATCAGAGACAGACATTAACTCCATACAGTGTTGCTGTTGAGCTCTGTGAGAGGAAGTTTAGAACACTTTCCTGTCAGAGTGGATTCTATAGAACACTTTCCTGTCAGAGTGGATTCTATAGAACACTTTCCTGTCAGAGTGGATTCTATAGAACACTTTCCTGTCAGAGTGGATTCTACAGAACACGTTCCTGTCAGAGTGGATTCTATAGAACACTTTCCTATCAGAGTGGATTCTATAGAACACTTTCCTGTCAGAGTGGATTCTATAGAACACTTTCCTGTCAGAGTGGATTCTATAGAACACTTTCCTGTCAGAGTGGATTCTATAGAACACTTTCCTATCAGAGTGGATTCTATAGAACACTTTCCTGTCAGAGTGGATTCTATAGAACACTTTCCTGTCAGAGTGGATTCTATAGAACACTTTCCTGTCAGAGTGGATTCTACAGAACACGTTCCTGTCAGAGTGGATTCTATAGAACACTTTCCTATCAGAGTGGATTCTATAGAACACTTTCCTGTCAGAGTGGATTCTACAGAACACTTTCCTGTCAGAGTGGATTCTATAGAACACTTTCCTGTCAGAGTGGATTCTACAGAACACTTTCCTGTCAGAGTGGATTCTATAGAACACTTTCCTGTCAGAGTGGATTCTACAGAACACTTTCCTGTCAGAGTGGATTCTATAGAACACTTTCCTGTCAGAGTGGATTCTACAGAACACTTTCCTGTCAGAGTGGATTCTATAGAACAATTTCCTGTCAGAGTGGATTCTATAGAACACTTTCCTGTCAGAGTGGATTCTATAGAACACTTTCCTGTCAGAGTGGATTCTATAGAACACTTTCCTGTCAGAGTGGATTCTATAGAACACTTTCCTGTCAGTGGATTCTACAGAACACTTTCCTGTCAGAGTGGCTTCTATAGAACACTTTCCTGTCAGAGTGGCTTCTACAGAACACTTTCCTGTCAGAGTGGATTCTATAGAACAATTTCCTGTCAGAGTGGATTCTATACAACACTTTCCTGTCAGAGTGGATTCTATAGAACACTTTCCTGTCAGAGTGGATTCTATACAACACTTTCCTGTCAGAGTGGATTCTATAGAACACTTTCCTGTCAGAGTGGATTCTATAGAACAATTTCCTGACAGAGTGGATTCTATAGAACACTTTCCTATCGGAGTGGATTCTATAGAACACTTTCCTGTCGGAGTGGATTCTATAGAACACTTTCCTGTCAGAGTGGATTCTACAGAACACTTTCCTGTTAGAGTGGATTCTACAGAACACTTTCCTGTCAGAGTGGATTCTACAGAACACTTTCCTGTCAGAGTGGATTCTATAGAACACTTTCCTGTCAGAGTGGATTCTACAGAACACTTTCCTGTCAGAGTGGATTCTACAGAACACTTTCCTGTCAGAGTGGATTCTACAGAACACTTTCCTGTCAGAGTGGATTCTACAGAACACTTTCCTGTCAGAGTGGATTCTATAGAACACTTTCCTGTCAGAGTGAATTATATAGAACACTTTCCTGTCAGAGTGGATTCTATAGAACACTTTCCTGTCAGAGTGGATTCTACAGAACACTTTCCTGTCAGAGTGGATTCTATAGAACACTTTCCTGTCAGAGTGGATTCTACAGAACACTTTCCTGTCGGAGTGGATTCTATAGAACACTTTCCTGTCAGAGTGGATTCTATAGAACACTTTCCTGTCAGAGTGGATTCTACAGAACACTTTCCTGTCAGAGTGGATTCTACAGAACACTTTCCTGTCAGAGTGGATTCTATAGAACACTTTCCTGTCAGAGTGGATTCTATAGAACACTTTCCTGTCAGAGTGGATTCTATAGAACACTTTCCTGTCAGAGTGGATTCTATAGAACACTTTCCTGTCAGAGTGGATTCTACAGAACACTTTCCTGTTAGAGTGGATTCTACAGAACACTTTCCTGTCAGAGTGGATTCTACAGAACACTTTCCTGTCAGAGTGGATTCTATAGAACACTTTCCTGTCAGAGTGGATTCTACAGAACACTTTCCTGTCAGAGTGGATTCTACAGAACACTTTCCTGTCAGAGTGGATTCTACAGAACACTTTCCTGTCAGAGTGGATTCTACAGAACACTTTCCTGTCAGAGTGGATTCTATAGAACACTTTCCTGTCAGAGTGAATTATATAGAACACTTTCCTGTCAGAGTGGATTCTATAGAACACTTTCCTGTCAGAGTGGATTCTACAGAACACTTTCCTGTCAGAGTGGATTCTATAGAACACTTTCCTGTCAGAGTGGATTCTACAGAACACTTTCCTGTCGGAGTGGATTCTATAGAACACTTTCCTGTCAGAGTGGATTCTATAGAACACTTTCCTGTCAGAGTGGATTCTACAGAACACTTTCCTGTCAGAGTGGATTCTACAGAACACTTTCCTGTCAGAGTGGATTCTATAGAACACTTTCCTGTCAGAGTGGATTCTATAGAACACTTTCCTGTCAGAGTGGATTCTATAGAACACTTTCCTGTCAGAGTGGATTCTATAGAACACTTTCCTGTCAGAGTGGATTCTATAGAACACTTTCCTGTCAGAGTGGATTCTATAGAACACTTTCCTGTCAGAGTGGATTCTATAGAACACTTTCCTGTCGGAGTGGATTCTATAGAACACTTTCCTGTCAGAGTGGATTCTATAGAACACTTTCCTGTCAGAGTGGATTCTACAGAACACTTTCCTGTCAGAGTGGATTCTATAGAACACTTTCCTGTCGGAGTGGATTCTATAGAACACTTTCCTGTCAGAGTGGATTCTATAGAACACTTTCCTGTCAGAGTGGATTCTACAGAACACTTTCCTGTCAGAGTGGATTCTATAGAACACTTTCCTGTCAGAGTGGATTCTATAGAACACTTTCCTGTCGGAGTGGATTCTATAGAACACTTTCCTATCAGAGTGGATTCTATAGAACACTTTCCTGTCAGAGTGGATTCTATAGAACACTTTCCTGTCAGAGTGGATTCTATAGAACACTTTCCTGTCGGAGTGGATTCCATCCTCTTTCAATGCTTGACACCAACATAAAATAAACATTTCTGAGGGTGTATTCTCTGTTTACCCAGAAGTTAAATCTCATGTAGTTTGGTTAGTCTGTCCACAGGAGATTAACAAGGGTGTGAAACAATGTATAACTTTCATAGTGACTGCAGAGTGTTGGGAATATGGCTCCTTTTTCCCCTACTGAAAAATATCTCTCGGCTGCTCGATTAAATCCTAGAATGACTTTGTCATCATAATCTTTAGCCCAGATGTTTTGGTCTGTTCTAGACATGATACAAACAAATTCAGGAACACATAAATACAAATATTACTTTGATATGATTTATTTTAAAATTGAAAATACAGCTTTAGATGTTGAAACACAAATAACACAACTTATCCAGTAGAGGCCTGTCAACCCAAGACAAAGACAGGAGGGAGTTAGGTTCAACAGCCCAGAGGGAGTTAGGTTCAACAGCCCAGAGGGAGTTAGGTTCAACAGCCCAGAGGGAGTTAGGTTCAACAGCATGTCAACCCTCACACGCCTTGTGCTTGTTCTGTGAACATGTGTGTGGTGTGTGTAAATGTTTGTGTGGTGTGTGTGTAAATGTTTGTGTGGTGTGTGTGTGTGTGTGTGTGTGTGTGTGTGTGTGTAAACGTTTGTGTGGTGTGTGTGTGTGTGTGTGTGTGTGTGTGTGTGTGTGTGTGTGTGTAAATGTTTGTGGTGTGTGTGTGTGTGTGTGTGTGTAAATGTTTGTGGTGTGTGTGTGTGTGTGTGTGTGTGTAAATGTTTGTGGTGTGTGTGTGTGTGTGTGTAAATGTTTGTGTGGTGTGTGTGTGTAAATGTTTGTGTGGTGTGTGTGTGTGTGTGTGTGTAAATGTTTGTGTGGTGTGTGGGTGTGTGTGTAAATGTTTGTGTGGTGTGTGTGTGTAAATGTTTGGTGTGTGTGTGTGTGTAAATGTTTGGTGTGTGTGTGTGTGTGTGTAAATGTTTTTGCGGTGTGTGTGTGTGGAAATGTTTGTGGTGTGTGTGTGTGTGTGTGTGTGTGTGTAAATGTTTGTGTGGTGTGTGTGTAAATGTTTGTGTGGTGTGTGTGTAAATGTTTGCTGTGTGTGTATAAATGTTTTTGCGGTGTGTGTGTGTAAATGTTTGGGTGTGTGTGTGTGTGTGTGTGTGTGTGGAAATGTTTGTGTGGTGTGTGTGTGGAAATGTTTGGGTGTGTGTGTGTGTGGAAATGTTTGTGTGGTGTGTGTGTAAATGTTTGTGTGTGTGTGTAAATGTTTGTGTGTGTGTGTAAATGTTTGTGGTGTGTGTGTGTGTGTGTGTGTGTGTGTAAATGTTTGTGTGGTGTGTGTGTAAATGTTTATGTGGTGTGTGTGTGTGTGTGTGTGTGTGTGTGTGTGTGTGTGTGTGTGTGTTGGCATGTTAGTAGAACAACATTGAGAACAGCTTTCTCCTGTCACAACAGTCGTATAACTGTATAATATAGACTGGTCTGCAACATGAAATATACCTCCGTTAGACTTATATAGGCCTCAGCAAAACAACAACCAATACGTCCATACTTTCAGAATAATCCTCAGTAACCTTTAACCTTTCCCACAATCACATGGGACAATATAAAGAAGATAGAGGAGTTTTCACATTTCCGCAGGTAGTCTCTCTACCGTACAGGTGAGCGTCACATGACGTCACTGTCCCAGTACCGTCGGGTAGTAAGGCTACCTAACGGCCGGGTAACGGAACGGGTTGGTCAGTCCCGAGAGAACACGTATTCGGTGTAGCTGGTCCAGATTTTGTCCTCGTTCGGGTCGCTGCTCGCGTACGCGCACGTCCCCGTGGAGCTGCAAGCCACCATGTGGAAACCGACCTCCGCGAGCCTGTCGAACGCCTGCTCGAGAAAGTTATACTTCAGATAATACCGGGAGGTGTACCTCTCAGGTGGTTTGTCCGGGTCTCTGCTCTCGTTCAGAGTCTCTCCGAAAACTTCTTTGGCCAGGGACGTCTTTCCGCAAACCGTTATTCTGGCCACTCGTCTGAACTTGGCGTCCGTTTGAATATCCCTCCCGATGGTGTAGGAGCCCCGGTAACCAATGGTAATAAAGCCATGCTTCTGGAACGGGGAGGGAAGGCTCGGTGTCGGGCTGCTCACGGTCGTCGCCGTGATACTGCTACTACTCAGAGCGCACGCAAGCGAAGCCTCTTCCGGGTCCCCACGGGCGCCCAGCTCGTCCCCGAGAGAGACGTCTTTACTCCCTGTCGGTCTGAGACGCTGTGAGAGCTCATGCAGCTGGAAGAACTCCGCCTCCTTCTGTAACCGACCTCTCTCTTTAAAGAAGTCCGGTAAAACGATGTCCCTTTCCCGCAGATAATCCAGAATATACCTGAACAGAAATCCATCCCGGTCAAAGAAGTATCGTCCTTTGCGATCTTTCGGTAGTTCTGTAGGGCTCTTCTGTCTGAACACAGTCCACAGGAGAGAGTTTGGGACGGAGACTAAAGTTGCATGTCGAGTTACATAGACTTGTCCACCGACGTTTAATTCTATTATATCAGAAAAGGACGACTGTTGGTTCTCGCTGTGCGCCATGTCTCTCCTGCGCGCCTGGCTGGGTAGAACTTCAACCAACTTGGAGAATCCAGGAAACGAACCAAAAAATAACAACAGTACAAATGTAACGGGTTTTGTTTATATGGCTGGAGTTGTGTGGGAGGAGACAGGAGGAGGAGAAAGGAGGAGAAGGAGAGAGGAGGAGGAGGAGGAGGAGACGGACTGGGGACGCAGCAGAATATTGCTGAAAAGTTAACTCTTCACGGACAGAGGTTTTGACTTCTCTTTTATTAGAAGTAAAGCTATGAATCCACTCAAGACTAGAGGTGTAAAGTAATTAAGTAAAAAATACTTGAAAGTACTACTTAAGTCGTTTTTTTACGGTATCTGTAATTTACTATTTATATTTTTGACTACTTTTATTTTTACTTCACTATATTACTATATTCCTAAAGAAAATAATGTACTTTTTTACTCCGTACATTTTCCTTGACACCCTAAAGTACTCGTTCCATTTCGAATGCTCAGCAGGACTGGACATTATTGTCCAATTCACACACTTCTCAAGAGTCGTTCCTACAGCCTCCGATCTCACAGATTCACTAAAACACAAATGCTTCGTTTGTAAATGAGTGTTGGAGTGTGGCCTCTGGATATCCCGAGAAAATAGGAAAATGGTGCCGTCTGGTTTGCTTAATATAAAGAATGTGAAATGATTTATACTTTTACTTTTGATACTTCAGTAGATTTAAAACCAACTACTTCTAGACTTTTACTCAAGTAGTATTTCACTGGGCGACTTTCACTTTTACTTGAGTCATTTTCTATTCATGTATCTTTACTTTTACTCAAGTATGACAAATTGTGTATTTATTCCACCGCTGGTCAAGACAGGAAGAGACTGACATCTAGTGGGGATGATGAGGACATATAAGGCCACGTTTACACAGGAAGCCCAATTCTCATATTTTCCCACTAATTGTTTTTTTTGACCAATCTGATCAGATCTTTTGCCAATAATTGGGGAAAAAAGGGTCAGAATTGGGCTGCCTGTATAAACAGTGGTTCTCAATAGACAGAGACCCTCCAAGTCAATAGACAGAGACCCTCCAAGCCTTCAGTGGTTCTCAATAGACAGAGACCCTCCAAGTCTACAGTGGTTCTCAATAGATAGACCCTCCAAGTCAATAGACAGAGACCCTCCAAGTCAATAGACAGAGACCCTCCAAGCCTTCAGTGGTTCTCAATAGACAGAGACCCTCCAAGTCAATAGACAGAGACCCTCCAAGTCAATAGTGGTTCTCAATAGACAGAGACCCTCCAAGTCAATAGACAGAGACCCTCCAAGTCAATAGACAGAGACCCTCCAAGTCAATAGACAGAGACCCTCCAAGTCTACAGTGGTTCTCAATAGACAGAGACCCTCCAAGTCAATAGACAGAGACCCTCCAAGTCAATAGTGGTTCTCAATAGACAGAGACCCTCCAAGCCAATAGACAGAGACCCTCCAAGTCAATAGTGGTTCTCAATAGACAGAGACCCTCCAAGTCAATAGACAGAGACCCTCCAAGTCAATAGACAGAGACCCTCCAAGTCAATAGACAGAGACCCTCCAAGTCTACAGTGGTTCTCAATAGACAGAGACCCTCCAAGTCAATAGACAGAGACCCTCCAAGTCAATAGACAGAGACCCTCCAAGTCAATAGACAGAGACCCTCCAAGCCAATAGACAGAGACCCTCCAAGTCAATAGACAGAGACCCTCCAAGTCAATGGGCAGAGACCCTCCAAGTCTACAGTGGTTCTCAATAGACAGAGACCCTCCAAGTCTTCAGTGGTTCTCAATAGACAGAGACCCTCCAAGTCTACAGTGGTTCTCAATAGACAGAGACCCTCCAAGTCAATAGACAGAGACCCTCCAAGTCAATAGACAGAGACCCTCCAAGTCAATAGACAGAGACCCTCCAAGTCAATAGACAGAGACCCTCCAAGTCTACAGTGGTTCTCAATAGACAGAGACCCTCCAAGCCAATAGACAGAGACCCTCCAAGTCTACAGTGGTTCTCAATAGATAGACCCTCCAAGTCTACAGTGGTTCTCAATAGATAGACCCTCCAAGCCAATAGACAGAGACCCTCCAAGTCAATAGACAGAGACCCTCCAAGTCAATAGACAGAGACCCTCCAAGTCTACAGTGGTTCTCAATAGACAGAGACCCTCCAAGTCAATAGACAGAGACCCTCCAAGTCTACAGTGGTTCTCAATAGACAGAGACCCTCCAAGTCTACAGTGGTTCTCAATAGACAGAGACCCTCCAAGTCTACAGTGGTTCTCAATAGACAGAGACCCTCCAAGTCTACAGTGGTTCTCAATAGATAGACCCTCCAAGTCTACAGTGGTTCTCAATAGACAGAGACCCTCCAAGTCTACAGTGGTTCTCAATAGATAGACCCTCCAAGTCTACAGTGGTTCTCAATAGACAGAGACCCTCCAAGTCTACAGTGGTTCTCAATAGACAGAGACCCTCCAAGTCTACAGTGGTTCTCAATAGATAGACCCTCCAAGCCAATAGACAGAGACCCTCCAAGTCAATAGACAGAGACCCTCCAAGTCTACAGTGGTTCTCAATAGACAGAGACCCTCCAAGTCAATAGACAGAGACCCTCCAAGTCAATAGACAGAGACCCTCCAAGTCTTCAGTGGTTCTCAATAGACAGAGACCCTCCAAGTTCTCAGTGGTTCTCAATAGACAGAGACCCTCCAAGTCAATAGACAGAGACCCTCCAAGTCTTCAGTGGTTCTCAATAGACAGAGACCCTCCAAGTCAATAGACAGAGACCCTCCAAGTCTTCAGTGGTTCTCAATAGACAGAGACCCTCCAAGTCAATAGACAGAGACCCTCCAAGTCAATAGACAGAGACCCTCCAAGTCTACAGTGGTTCTCAATAGACAGAGACCCTCCAAGCCTACAGTGGTTCTCAATAGACAGAGACCCTCCAAGTCAATAGACAGAGACCCTCCAAGCCTTCAGTGGTTCTCAATAGACAGAGACCCTCCAAGCCAATAGACAGAGACCCTCCAAGCCAATAGGCAGAGACCCTCCAAGCCAATAGACAGAGACCCTCTAAGCCAATAGACAGAGACCCTCTAAGCCAATAGGCAGAGACCCTCCAAGCCAATAGGCAGAGACCCTCTAAGCCAATAGGCAGAGACCCTCTAAGCCAATAGGCAGAGACCCTCTAAGCCAATAGGCAGAGACCCTCCAAGCCTTCAGTGGTTCTCAATAGGCAGAGACCCTCTAAGCCAATAGGCAGAGACCCTCTAAGCCAATAGGCAGAGACCCTCCAAGCCTTCAGTGGTTCTCAATAGGCAGAGACCCTCCAAGCCAATAGGCAGAGACCCTCCAAGCCAATAGGCAGAGACCCTCCAAGCCAATAGGCAGAGACCCTCTAAGCCAATAGACAGAGACCCTCTAAGCCAATAGGCAGAGACCCTCTAAGCCAATAGACAGAGACCCTCCAAGCCAATAGACAGAGACCCTCTAAGCCAATAGACAGAGACCCTCCAAGCCAATAGACAGAGACCCTCTAAGCCAATAGGCAGAGACCCTCTAAGCCAATAGACAGAGACCCTCCAAGCCAATAGACAGAGACCCTCCAAGCCAATAGACAGAGACCCTCTAAGCCAATAGACAGAGACCCTCTAAGCCAATAGGCAGAGACCCTCCAAGCCAATAGACAGAGACCCTCCAAGCCAATAGACAGAGACCCTCTAAGCCAATAGGCAGAGACCCTCTAAGCCAATAGGCAGAGACCCTCTAAGCCAATAGGCAGAGACCCTCTAAGCCAATAGACAGAGACCCTCCAAGCCAATAGACAGAGACCCTCCAAGCCTTCAGTGGTTCTCAATAGACAGAGACCCTCCAAGCCTTCAGTGGTTCTCAATAGGCAGAGACCCTCCAAGCCAATAGACAGAGACCCTCTAAGCCAATAGGCAGAGACCCTCCAAGCCAATAGGCAGAGACCCTCCAAGCCAATAGACAGAGACCCTCTAAGCCAATAGGCAGAGACCCTCCAAGCCAATAGGCAGAGACCCTCTAAGCCAATAGGCAGAGACCCTCCAAGCCAATAGACAGAGACCCTCCAAGCCAATAGGCAGAGACCCTCCAAGCCAATAGACAGAGACCCTCTAAGCCAATAGGCAGAGACCCTCCAAGCCAATAGACAGAGACCCTCCAAGCCAATAGACAGAGACCCTCTAAGCCAATAGGCAGAGACCCTCCAAGCCAATAGGCAGAGACCCTCTAAGCCAATAGGCAGAGACCCTCTAAGCCAATAGACAGAGACCCTCCAAGCCAATAGGCAGAGACCCTCTAAGCCAATAGGCAGAGACCCTCTAAGCCAATAGGCAGAGACCCTCTAAGCCAATAGACAGAGACCCTCCAAGCCAATAGACAGAGACCCTCCAAGCCAATAGACAGAGACCCTCTAAGCCAATAGGCAGAGACCCTCTAAGCCAATAGGCAGAGACCCTCTAAGCCAATAGACAGAGACCCTCCAAGCCAATAGGCAGAGACCCTCTAAGCCAATAGGCAGAGACCCTCTAAGCCAATAGGCAGAGACCCTCTAAGCCAATAGGCAGAGACCCTCCAAGCCAATAGACAGAGACCCTCCAAGCCAATAGACAGAGACCCTCCAAGCCAATAGACAGAGACCCTCCAAGCCAATAGACAGAGACCCTCCAAGCCAATAGACAGAGACCCTCTAAGCCAATAGACAGAGACCCTCCAAGCCAATAGACAGAGACCCTCTAAGCCAATAGACAGAGACCCTCCAAGCCAATAGACAGAGACCCTCCAGATAATTGGACAAGAGTGACATCTAGTGTCCAATGTAGAAAAATGCAGATCGGAACATGACTTGAGCACATCTTCATTCTTATCACTTATCACCAGCGGAGAGAGCAGTAACACAGGCTATCTACAGTAAGGGGCTGAACAGGGACTCCTAGACAGTCCTGATAGTGGTCTGAGAGCAGGCTATCTACAGTAAGGAGCTGAACAGGGACTCCTAGACAGTCCTGATAGTGGTCTGAGAGCAGTAACACAGGCTGTCTACAGTAAGGAGCTGAACAGGGACTCCTAGACAGTCCTGATAGTGGTCTGAGAGCAGTAACACAGGCTATCTACAGTAAGGGGCTGAACAGGGACTCCTAGACAGTCCTGATAGTGGTCTGAGAGCAGTAACACAGGCTGTCTACAGTAAGGGGCTGAACAGGGACTCCTAGACAGTCCTGATAGTGGTCTGAGAGCAGTAACACAGGCTGTCTACAGTAAGGGGCTGAACAGGGACTCCTAGACAGTCCTGATAGTGGTCTGAGAGCAGTAACACAGGCTATCTACAGTAAGGAGCTGAACAGGGACTCCTAGACAGTCCTGATAGTGGTCTGAGAGCAGGCTATCTACAGTAAGGAGCTGAACAGGGACTACTAGACAGTCCTGATAGTGGTCTGAGAGCAGTAACACAGGCTGTCTACAGTAAGGAGCTGAACAGGGACTCCTAGACAGTCCTGATAGTGGTCTGAGAGCAGTAACACAGGCTATCTACAGTAAGGGGCTGAACAGGGACTACTAGACAGTCCTGATAGTGGTCTGAGAGCAGTAACACAGGCTATCTACAGTAAGGGGCTGAACAGGGACTCCTAGACAGTCCTGATAGTGGTCTGAGAGCAGTAACACAGGCTATCTACAGTAAGGGGCTGAACAGGGACTACTAGACAGTCCTGATAGTGGTCTGAGAGCAGTAGCACAGGCTATCTACAGTAAGGAGCTGAACAGGGACTCCTAGACAGTCCTGATAGTGGTCTGAGAGCAGTAACACAGGCTGTCTACAGTAAGGGGCTGAACAGGGACTCCTAGACAGTCCTGATAGTGGTCTGAGAGCAGGCTATCTACAGTAAGGAGCTGAACAGGGACTCCTAGACAGTCCTGATAGTGGTCTGAGAGCAGGCTATCTACAGTAAGGAGCTGAACAGGGACTACTAGACAGTCCCTGTTCCTAAAATAGAATAGAGCAGAACAGAATAGACCAGACTAGCATAGACTAGCATAGAATAGACTAGCATAGAATAGACTAGCATAGAATAGACTAGCATAGAAAAGCAAAGAATACAATACAACAGAATAGATTAGAAAATATTAGCACAGAACAGAACAGAATAGCATAGAATAACTAAGAACCTCCATATCTCTGTCCATCAGTATCTCTTCTAGATTGGACATTCCTGGTTAGACCAATTCTCCAATCATTTCATCCTATACGGTGCCTTCGGAAAGTATTCAGACCCCTCGGCTTTTTCCACATTTTGTTACATTACAGTCTTATTCTAAAATGGATTAAATACCAAAAAAAAATCCTCAGTAATCTACCCATATCGCCCCTGTGCACAGAAGCGATGTCCATGCAGAAATGATTTGTCAAGCTCGGCGTGGAAGAACTTGACTGGCCTGCACAGAGCCCTGACCTCAACCCCCTCGAACACCTTTGGGATGAATCGGAACGCCGACTGCGAGCCAGGTCTGATCGCCCAACATCAGGGCCCGACCTCACTAATGCTCTTGGAATGGAATCAAGTCCCCTCAGCAATGTTCCCACATCTAGTGGAAAGCCTTCCCTGAAGAGTGGAGGCTGTTATAGCAGCAAAGGGGGGGACCAACTCCATATTAATGCCTTCCCTGAAGAGTGGAGGCTGTTATAGCAGCAAAGGGGGGGACCAACTCCATATTAATGCCTTCCCAGGAGAGTGGAGGCTGTTATAGCAGCAAAGGGGGGGACCAACTCCATATTAAAGCCTTCCCTGAAGAGTGGAGGCTGTTATAGCAGCAAAGGGGGGGACCAACTCCATATTAATGCCTTCCCAGAAGAGTGGAGTCTGTTATAGCAGCAAAGGGGGGGGGACCAACTCCATATTAATGACTTCCCAGAAGAGTGGAGGCTGTTATAGCAGCAAAGGGGGGGACCAACTCCATATTAATGCCTTCCCAGGAGAGTGGAGGCTGTTATAGCAGCAAAGGGGGGGACCAACTCCATATTAATGACTTCCCTGAAGAGTGGAGGCTGTTATAGCAGCAAAGGGGGGGGACCAACTCCATATTAATGCCTTCCCTGAAGAGTGGAGTCTGTTATAGCAGCAAAGGGGGGGCCAACTCCATATTAATGCCTTCCCAGAAGAGTGGAGGCTGTTATAGCAGCAAAGGGGGGGGACCAACTCCATATTAATGCCTTCCCTGAAGAGTGGAGGCTGTTATAGCAGCAAAGGGGGGGCCAACTCCATATTAATGCCTTCCCTGAAGAGTGGAGGCTGTTATAGCAGCAAAGGGGGGGACCAACTCCATATTAATGCCTTCCCAGAAGAGTGGAGGCTGTTATAGCAGCAAAGGGGGGGGGGGGGGGGGGGCAACTCCATATTAATGCCTTCCCTGAAGAGTGGAGGCTGTTATAGCAGCAAAGGGGGGGGGGGGGGGCAACTCCATATTAATGCCTTCCCTGAAGAGTGGAGGCTGTTATAGCAGCAAAGGGGGGGGACCAACTCCATATTAATGCCTTCCCTGAAGAGTGGAGGCTGTTATAGCAGCAAAGGGGGGGGGGGACCAACTCCATATTAATGACTTCCCAGGAGAGTGGAGGCTGTTATAGCAGCAAAGGGGGGGGGACCAACTCCATATTAATGCCTTCCCTGAAGAGTGGAGGCTGTTATAGCAGCAAAGGGGGGGGGACCAACTCCATATTAATGACTTCCCTGAAGAGTGGAGGCTGTTATAGCAGCAAAGGGGGGGGGACCAACTCCATATTAATGACTTCCCTGAAGAGTGGAGGCTGTTATAGCAGCAAAGGGGGGGGGACCAACTCCATATTAATGACTTCCCAGGAGAGTGGAGGCTGTTATAGCAGCAAAGGGGGGGGGACCAACTCCATATTAATGACTTCCCTGAAGAGTGGAGGCTGTTATAGCAGCAAAGGGGGGGGGGGGACCAACTCCATATTAATGCCTTCCCTGAAGAGTGGAGGCTGTTATAGCAGCAAAGGGGGGGGGGGGGGGACCAACTCCATATTAATGCCTTCCCTGAAGAGTGGAGGCTGTTATAGCAGCAAAGGGGGGGGGGGTCCAACTCCAAATGAATGACTTCCCTGAAGAGTGGAGGCTGTTATAGCAGCAAAGGGGGGGGACCAACTCCATATTAATGACTTCCCTGAAGAGTGGAGGCTGTTATAGCAGCAAAGGGGGGGGTCCATCTCCATATTAATGTCTTCCCAGAAGAGTGGAGGCTGTTATAGCAGCAAAGGGGGGGGGGGGACCAACTCCATATTAATGACTTCCCTGAAGAGTGGAGGCTGTTATAGCAGCAAAGGGGGGGGGGGGGACCAACTCCATATTAATGACTTCCCAGGAGAGTGGAGGCTGTTATAGCAGCAAAGGGGGGGGACCAACTCCATATTAATGCCTTCCCTGAAGAGTGGAGGCTGTTATAGCAGCAAAGGGGGGGGGGGGACCAACTCCATATTAATGACTTCCCAGGAGAGTGGAGGCTGTTATAGCAGCAAAGGGGGGGGTCCAACTCCATATTAATGATGATTATGGAATGAGATGTTAGACGAGCAGGTGTCCACATACTTTTGGCCGTGTAGTGTATTATATTACACTAGAGTTGAGAGAGAGAGAGAGAGAGAGAGAGAGAGAGAGAGAGAGAGAGAGAGAGAGAGAGAGAGGTGATATTGATCCCATGCCTCTAGCTCCATTAGCAGAAGGTCACACAGACACACGGAGGGATACAGGAGGATAATTGGGCACCAGGAGGATGAAAACCATGTATGACGACGGCCCAAATAACACCCTATTCCCTAGGTGGAGCACTGCCTTTAAACCAAGGCCCATAGGGGATAGGGTGCTATTTGGGATGAACGATACGTTTGGCTCTCTCCCTCTACCCTGTTTAATAAGAGGACAATATAATGGATCTCCCTCTACCCTGTTTAATAAGAGGACAATATAATGGATCTCCCTCTACCCTGTTTAATAAGAGGACAATATAATGGATCTCCCTCTACCATGTTTAATAAGAGGACAATATAATGGATCTCCCTCTACCCTGTTTAATAAGAGGACAATTTAATGGATCTCCCTCTACCCTGTTTAATAAGAGGACAATATAATGGATCTCCCTCTACCCTGTTTAATAAGAGGTCAATATAATGGATCTCTCTCTACCCTGTTTAATAAGAGGACAATATAATGGATCTCCCTCTACCCTGCTGAATAAGAGGACAATATAATGGATCTCCCTCTACCCTGTTGAATAAGAGGACAAAATAATGCATCTCCCTCTACCCTGTTTAATAAGAGGACAATATAATGGATCTCCCTCTACCCTGTTTAATAAGAGGACAATATAATGGATCTCCCTCTACCATGTTTAATAAGAGTACAATATAATGGATCTCCCTCTACCCTGCTGAATAAGCGTACAATATAATGGATCTCCCTCTACCCTGCTGAATAAGAGTACAATATAATGGATCTCCCTCTTCCCTGTTTAATAAGAGGACAATATAATGGATCTCCCTCTACCCTGTTTAATAAGAGGACAATATAATGGATCTCCCTCTACCCTGTTTAATAAGAGGACAATATAATGGATCTCCCTCTACCCTGTTTAATAAGAGGACAATATAATGGATCTCCCTCTACCATGTTTAATAAGAGTACAATATAATGGATCTCCCTCTACCCTGCTGAATAAGAGTACAATATAATGGATCTCCCTCTACCCTGCTGAATAAGAGTACAATATAATGGATCTCCCTCTTCCCTGTTTAATAAGAGGACAATATAATGGATCTCCCTCTACCCTGCTGAATAAGGGGACAATATAATGGATCTCCCTCTACCCTGTTTAATAAGAGGACAATATAATGGATCTCCCTCTACCCTGTTTAATAAGAGGACAATATAATGGATCCCTCTCTACCCTGTTTAATAAGAGGACAATATAATGGATCTCCCTCTACCCTGTTTAATAAGAGGACAATATAATGGATCTCCCTCTACCCTGTTTAATAAGAGGACAATATAATGGATCTCCCTCTACCCTGTTTAATAAGAGGACAATATAATGGATCTCCCTCTTCCCTGTTTAATAAGAGGACAATATAATGGATCTCCCTCTACCCTGTTTAATAACCCTCCTATTATGTTGCAGGGCAATTTGACCCATTTTCCACTTCTGAATTGTCTAAAATACTAGTTAACCTCTCTTTTTCTCCATGAAATAACTTTTCCTCGTTCAGGGTCGTGACCCTAACTTCCTAATGTTGGACCCACTGGTGTGTTGTGGAATGTCGGTGTAGATTTTCTATACGAACTTGATGCTGTGGGTCATTCTGACCCGGAGGTTTTCATGTGAATAGATATTTTTTGCACAGGTCCAAAATAAACACGTGTTTTTTTTTTTTTTACGTATTTTGTTTTGACTGTTTCTTGTTTTTTTACTATTAATTCATTTATAATTATGTTTTGGGTGAAAAGGAGCTTTTTCCCAGGTTTCTGTTTCTCAGTGTGAGAACAGCAGGTCTCTGACACGGACACTCAGAATGAGCTACAAACAGAAACATGTTTGTTGTGTTTGGTTACTCTCCCTCTCTTCACCCATCAGTCAGACTGTTGTTATGTGACCCAGAGACGACGCGGGGCTGTGTGTGTGTGTTCGTGTGCGTGCGAGTGTGTGTGTGTGTGTGTGTGCGAGCGAGCGAGAGACACACACACACACCGGGCAGAGCCTGTCAGTCAGGAAGGGAGAGGTTAGGAGGGTTACTGCTCTGCCTCTACCCCCACTCTATCACAACACTCACCCAGACACACACTGTCAGCATAGACAGGTATACAGGTAGAGACAGGTAGAGACAGGTATACAGGTAGAGACAGGTATACAGGTAGAGACAGGTAGAGACAGGTAGAGACAGGTAGAGACAGGTAGAGACAGGTATACAGGTAGAGACAGGTAGAGACAGGTAGAGACAGGTATACAGGTAGAGACAGGTATACAGGTAGAGACAGGTAGAGACAGGTAGAGACAGGTAGAGACAGGTAGAGACAGGTAGAGACAGTAGACAGGTAGAGCGAAGGGAGCCACTGGAGTTGTTTAAAGCAATGATGAAATCCTTTTCTCCTCTTAATATCTCTCTCTGTCTCTCTCTGTCTCTCTCTGTCTCTCTCTCTCTCTCTGTCTCTCTCTGTCTCTCTCATCTCTCTCTCTCTCTCTCTTACCTCTCTCTCTCTCTCTCTCTGTCTGTCTGTCTGTCTGTCTGTCTGTCTGTCTGTCTGTCTGTCTGTCTGTCTGTCTGTCTGTCTGTCTCTCTCTCTCTCTCTCTCTCTCTGTCTCTCTCTTACCTCTCTCTCTCTCTCTCTCTGTCTCTCTCTCTCTTACCTCTCTCTGTCTCTCTTTCTCTCTGTCTGTCTGTCTGTCTGTCTGTCTCTCTCTCGCTCTCTCTCTCTTACCTCTCTCTGTCTCTCTTACCTCTCTCTGTCTCTGTCTGTCTGTCTGTCTGTCTGTCTGTCTCTCTCTCTCGCTCTCTCTCTCTATCTTTCTCTCTCTGTCTCTCTCTCTCTCTCGCTCTCTCTCTCTTACCTCTCTTTCTCTCTCTCTCGCTCTCTTACCTCTCTCTCTCTCTCTTTTACCTCTCTCTGCTGGAGCAGGAGACTGGGACTGGGGGGAACACGAGCAGTCTGCCTGCATGATGCTGCCTTCCAGACTGGTGCCAAGAAGGTTTGGGATGTGAAGAAGCTGTCACCTCCATTCATGGGATACAGTTACATTATGTGTGTAGTATTATGCAAAAGTTTTTTTGGTCATTTTAAGCATAAAAAATATTTATATGTTCATATATAAACAATGTTTCTTCACTCTGGAAACACAACTTCTGTATGGATCTACTGCAGTTCTTCTATCTTAATTGGACTGTCTGTCAGTTCTTCTATCTTAATTGGGCTGTCTGTCAGGTTGGTCAAAGATAAATCAGGCGTCTCACATCATACCAGGACACAAGATTGTAGCAATTAAATTGACTCACAGCTCAGTCAAAAAAGAGACGGGAGAAATTACGACTCTTTTTCAAGAAAGATTTTTTTTTCTGAAACCAAGGCCTCTCTTTTCTCTATTTAAAGTGGTTAAATTGTTGTTTTTATTTATTCAGAGAACAACCACGTCCGAATCCGTCAATTAGGGTTTGAACTCCGTGCAAGGAGTTATCGTTAGACCAGACCTGGCTGTTCACAGAGGCAACTCGACACTTTCGGTTAGAATGTGAATCAATTACGACAGGTTAGCCTAGTGGTTAGAGCGTTGGGCCAGTAACCAGCAGGTAGCCTAGTGGTTAGAGCGTTGGGCCAGTAACCAGCAGGTAGCCTAGTGGTTAGAGCGTTGGGCCAGTAACCAGCAGGTAGCCTAGTGGTTAGAGCGTTGGGCCAGTAACCAGCAGGTAGCCTAGTGGTTAGAGCGTTGGGCCAGTAACCAGCAGGTAGCCTAGAGGTTAGAGCGTTGGGCCAGTAACCAGCAGGTAGCCTAGTGGTTAGAGCGTTGGGCCAGTAACCAGCAGGTAGCCTAGTGGTTAGAGCGTTTGGCCAGTAACCAGCAGGTAGCCTAGTGGTTAGAGCGTTGGGCCAGTAACCAGCAGGTAGCCTAGAGGTTAGAGCGTTGGGCCAGTAACCAGCAGGTAGCCTAGTGGTTGGAGCGTTGGGCCAGTAACCAGCAGGTAGCCTAGTGGTTAGAGCGTTGGGCCAGTAACCAGCAGGTAGCCTAGTGGTTAGAGCGTTGGGCCAGTAACCAGCAGGTAGCCTAGTGGTTAGAGCGTTGGGCCAGTAACCAGCAGGTAGCCTAGTGGTTAGAGCGTTGGGCCAGTAACCAGCAGGTAGCCTAGAGGTTAGAGCGTTGGGCCAGTAACCAGCAGGTAGCCTAGTGGTTAGAGCGTTGGGCCAGTAACCAGCAGGTAGCCTAGTGGTTAGAGCGTTTGGCCAGTAACCAGCAGGTAGCCTAGTGGTTAGAGCGTTGGGCCAGTAACCAGCAGGTAGCCTAGTGGTTAGAGCGTTGGGCCAGTAACCAGCAGGTAGCCTAGTGGTTAGAGCGTTGGGCCAGTAACCAGCAGGTAGCCTAGTGGTTAGAGCGTTGGGCCAGTAACCAGCAGGTAGCCTAGTGGTTAGAGCGTTGGACCAGTAACCAGCAGGTAGCCTAGTGGTTAGAGCGTTGGGCCAGTAACCAGCAGGTAGCCTAGTGGTTAGAGCGTTGGACCAGTAACCAGCAGGTAGCCTAGTGGTTAGAGCGTTGGGCCAGTAACCAGCAGGTAGCCTAGAGGTTAGAGCGTTGGGCCAGTAACCAGCAGGTAGCCTAGTGGTTAGAGCGTTGGGCCAGTAACCAGCAGGTAGCCTAGTGGTTAGAGCGTTGGGCCAGTAACCAGCAGGTAGCCTAGTGGTTGGAGCGTTGGGCCAGTAACCAGCAGGTAGCCTAGTGGTTAGAGCGTTGGGCCAGTAACCGAAAGGTTGCTGGATCGATTCCCCGAGCTGAACAAGGTGCTAATCAGTCGTTCTGCATCTGTTTCCCGGTAGGCCATCATTGTAAATAAGAATTTCTTCTTAACTGATTAAGTTAGTTAAAATAAAATTGTACCCAGTTCAGAACCATGGACAGTGACCATTCACCCAATAGATATGTGTGTTTATAAAAATGAGATTTGTTTTCTAATTCTTTGTGGATCTGTGTAATCTGAGGGAAATATGTGTCTCTAATATGGTCCTACATTTGGGCAGGAGGTTAGGAAGTGCAGCTGTTTCCACCTCATTTTGTGGGCAGTGTTGCACATAGCCTGTCTTCTCTTGAGAGCCATGTCTGCCTACGGCGACCTTTCTCAATAGCAAGGCTATGCTCACTGACTATGTACATAGTCTAAGATTTCCTTAATTTGGGGTCAGTCACAGTGGTCTCTCTCTCTCTCTCTCGCTCTCTGTCTCTCTGTCTCTCTCGCTCTCTCTCACACACACACACACACACACACACACACACACACACACACACACACACTTGCGTACACCACTAGTAACGGTAGGAAAAACCCAGTGACGTTTCTCGTGCTCATTATTCTCATCAAAAGGATGTTCACTTTTCTCTCTCTGACCGCGCGTGAACACCGGACGTCTGACGCCACTCTTATAAAAGTCACCGGGAGGGACGATCCTAGCGCGAGCTCTTGAGTTGATCATTACTTAGTTTTCAAGCAGGGTTACCGGAGAATAACGCACCGGGGCCAGTGTTTATCTCTACACCCAGCTCGTTGAGAAGCGGGAGGGTTACCGGAGGATAACGCACCGGGGCCAGTGTTTATCTCTACACCCAGCTCGTTGAGAAGCGGGAGGGTTACCGGAGAATAACGCACCGGGGCCAGTGTTTATCTCTACACCCAGTTCGTTGAGAAGCGGGAGGGTTACCGGAGAATAACGCACCGGGGCCAGTGTTTATCTCTACACCCAGCTCGTTGAGAAGCGGGAGGGTTACCGGAGAATAACGCACCGGGGCCAGTGTTTATCTCTACACCCAGTTCGTTGAGAAGCGGCTTTAAACCTCAAGTTTCCGGTAGAGCCAAGAGACATTTCAGGTAAGTTGTTTATTTTCTCATTTTTTTGTTGTTGTTGTTGAAGACATGTTAGGCCATGTAAAGGAATCTCTACATCATTGTAAAGTAAATCATTCTGTATTATTATTATTTAAATATACCATTGCTCCAGATATAGCCTATATAATAATTTTCCGTTTTTGAGGAGGGTTGTGTTAAAAAGGACACATTTGATATTTTAAATAGATGTTTGCAGTGATATTACAATTCTCCCATCAGAAGATGAAGTCAGTTTTAACGCGTCAACAGCTCCACGGACTGTCTGAGGGTTGTGCGTAATGGGCTTTTTACGCACATAGTCGGGGATTAATATTTTTTTTAAATTAAGATTGTTGTCTTATTTCTGATGTCATAAAATAGTAACATAATAAATCTAACGAAATAGCATAACAAAAGATAATTACAAGTATAATGTTTTGTCTTTATTTTGTATTTTAGGCTATTCATCTATCCTTCACTATCACTCAATTCAATGTCCACTTTCTCTCCGCACCCCACCACGCAGGTCTCAATGCCATCCGGTTCCTAGCGAGGACACACGGCTCAGCTACGAGCTAAAAACAACAAAACAAGACAAGATGACCGGCATCCACGTGGAGGGACTGGCGGCGATCGCCCTCTTCTACGTTCTGATCCTCGCGGTGGGGATCTGGGCAGCGTGGAAGAACAAACACGCCGGGGAAGCGGAGGGTACAGACCGCAGTGAAACCATCATGGTCGGTGGCAGAGACATTGGTTTATTTGTAGGTGGTTTTACCATGACCGGTGAGTTTCGTTGCGTGTGAATGATTGAGATAGGTTAGTCGATTTCTTATTTGTAAGTTGATTTCTAAATGAATGTGATTCTGGATTCTAGAAGTTTACTAACAGAATATTGTAGGACGATACCCTTTAAAAAAAAATGTTTTACTTGATTGATGTAAAAACATATAAAGGCTACTTCAATTTGATAACTCATGCTCGATGGTGAGGAGAAATGCTTTAACTAAAGACACTAACTAACATGTTTGAAATGCAACATTGAACATCTTTAGTTTACAGATTATTATTATTTTTTTGTTAAATACATTTTTCCGTGAAGAAACTCATAATCGGACCAAGCGTTCATTTTCAAACACAATTCAAAAATAAGCGCAATGTTGTAACCTTGTCGTTTGGTTTTACGCGCGTCGGGTAATCGGGATTTTACTCTCTGAATCACTGTCGGCTGAACATTTATATTTAGTTGTTGTTGTCATTGTAGCGACCTGGGTTGGTGGTGGATATATCAACGGAACAGCGGAGTACGTCTATCTTCCTGGGTATGGCTTGGCTTGGGCACAAGCGCCTTTTGGATATGCGCTAAGTCTAGTCGTAGGTGAGTCATCTCAATATCAACGGTGTGTTCGGAAAAGTATTCAGACCCCTTCAATTTTTCCAAATTGTGTTACCTTACAGCCTTATTCTAAAATGGATTGAATTGTCCCCCCCCCCCTCATTAATCTACACACAATACCCCATAATGACATCACAATACCCCATAATGACATCACAATAACCCATAATGACATCACAATACCCCATAATGACATCACAATACCCCATAATGATATCACAATACCCCATAATGACATCACAATACCCCATAATGACAAAGCAAAAACAGTTTTTTAGAAAATGTTACAAAATAAATTAAAATAGAAAACGGAAATATCACATTTACATAAGTATTCAACAGTGCAGTAATTACTTTGTTGAAGCACCTTTGGCAGCGATTACAGCCTAGAGTCTTCTTGGGTATAAAGCTACAAGTTTGCCACACCTGTATTTGGGGAGTTTCTCCCATTCTTCTCTGCAGATCCTCTCAAGCTCTGTCAGGTTGGATGGGGAGCGTTGCTGCACAGCTATTTTCAGGTCTTTCCAGAGATGTTCGATCGGTTTGAAGTCTGGACCCTGGCTGGGCCACTCAAGATCAGAGAATCTTGTTTCTCGTGCTCTGCGAGTCTTTAGATGCTTTTTGGCAAACTCCAAGCGGGCTGTCATGTGTCTTTTACTGAGGAGTGGCTTCTGTCTGGCCACTCCACCATAAAGGCCTGATTGTTTGAGTGCTGCAGAGATGGTTGTCCTTCTGGAAGGTTCCTCCATCTCCACAGAGGGCTTCTGGAGCTCTGTCAGAGTGACCATCGGGTTCTCTGACACCTCCCTGACCAAGGCCCATCTCCCCTGATTGCTCAGTTTGGCCGGGCAGCCAGCTCTAGGAAGAGTCTTGGTGGTTCCAAACTTCTTCCATTTAAGAATGATGGAGGCCACTGTGTTCTTGGGGACCTTCAATGCTGCAGACATTTTGTGGTACCCTTCCCCAGATCTGTGCCTCGACACAATCCTGTCTCGGAGCTCTACGGACAATTCCTTCGACCTCATGGCTTGGTTTTTGCTCTGACATGCACTGTCAACAGTGGGACCTTATATAGACAGGTGTGTGCCTTTCCAAATCATGTCCAATCAATTGAATTTATCACAGGTGGACTCCAATCAAGTTGTAGAAACATCCCAAGGATGATCAATGGAAACAGGATGCACCTGAGCTCAATTTCGAGTCTCATAGCAAAGGATCTGAATACTTATGTAAATCAGGTATTTCTGTTTTTCATTGTTAATACATTTGCAAACATTTCTAAAAAACGGTTTTCGCTTTGTCATCATGGGGTATTGTGATGTCATCATGGGGTATTGTGATGTCATCATGGGGTATTGTGATGTCATCATGGGGTATTGTGATGTCATTATGGGGTATTGTGATGTCATTATGGGGTATTGTGATGTCATTATGGGGTATTGTGATGTCATCATGGGGTATTGTGTGTAGATTGATGAGGGAAACATTTAATTTAATCTATTGTAGAATAAGGCTGTAACGTAACAAAATGTGAAAAAAAGTCAAGGGGTCTGAATACCTTCTGAGTGCACTGTATAATAGACTACAGTTTGTAAAATATAAATTAACAATGTAGATTTAATTGTGAAATAATCCAAATATATTTGACATTCTTGTGAAAATCCCCAATATTCTGTGCGTTTAAACCTGCCAACATTCCTCCCGTGTGCAGGAGGCCTGTTCTTCGCCAAGCCCATGCGTTCCCGAGGTTACGTCACCATGCTGGACCCTTTCCAGCAGAAGTATGGGAAGAGGATGGGCGGTCTGCTCTTCATACCTGCTCTAATGGGAGAGATCTTCTGGTCGGCGGCCATTTTATCTGCTCTGGGCAAGTTATTATGAATGATGTATTACAGCACAGTGTGATCAAATCAAATGTATTTATAAAGCCCTTCTTACATCAGCTGATATCTCAAAGTGCTGTACAGAAACCCAGCCTAAAACCCCCCAAACAGCAAGCAATGCAGGTGTAGAAGCACGGTGGCTAGGAAAAACTCCCTAGAAAGGCCAGAACCTAGGAAGTGATCTCTTGTCTGTGTTGTTACTATCTCTGATCAGGTCTCCCTGTCTCTCTGTTCCTCTAGGAGCCACGCTGAGTGTGATCATAGATATAAACATCAAGATGTCTGTGGTGATGTCTTGTCTGTGTTGTTACTATCTCTGATCAGGTCTCCCTGTCTCTCTGTTCCTCTAGGAGCCACGCTGAGTGTGATCATAGATATAAACATCAAGATGTCTGTGGTGATCTCTGCCTGTATTGCCATCTTCTACACGTTAGTCGGAGGTCTGTATTCTGTAGCGTACACCGACGTGGTGCAGCTCTTCTGTATCTTCCTGGGACTGGTGAGACACTCGGCCCGTACCAAAGACTTATTTCAGCTGGACTTCATTTTTGCTTGGGAGTTTGTACTTTGGGGACCAATTCCGTTGGGTTCCATTGTAGCTGAAACATTTGAAAGAATTTGAGAAGGAGTAGGGACAACTCTCACTATTAAAAACCTTATACTATATTTCTACAACTATTTAATACATTATACTATATTTCTACAACTATTAAAAACATGATTCTATATTTCTACAACTATTAAAAACCTTATACTATATTTCTACAACTATTAAAAACATGATTCTATAATTCTACAACTATTAAAAACCTTGTACTATATTTCTACAACTATTTAATACATTATACTATATTTCTACAACTATTTAATATATTATACTATATTTCTACAACTATTTAATACATTATACTATATTTCTACAACTATTTAATATATTATACTATATTTCTACAACTATTTAATACATTATACTATATTTCTACAACTATTTAATATATTATACTATATTTCTACAACTATTTAATACATTATACTATATTTCTACAACTATTTAATATTAAACTATATTTCTACAACTATTAAAAACCTTATACTATATTTCTACAACTATTAAAAACCTTGTACTATATTTCTACAACTATTAAAAACATGATTCTATATTTCTACAACTATTAAAAACCTTGTACTATATTTCTACAACTATTAAAAACATGTTTCTATAATTCTACAACTATTAAATATATTGTACTATATTTCTACAACTATTTAATATATTATACTATATTTCTAAAACTATTTAATACATTATACTATATTTCTACAACTATTTAATACATTATACTATATTTCTACAACTATTTAATACATTATACTATATTTCTACAACTATTTAATACATTATACTATATTTCTACAACTATTTAATATATTATACTATATTTCTACAACTATTTAATACATTATACTATATTTCTTCAACTATTAAAAACAGGATACTATATTTCTACAACTATTTAATACATTATACTATATTTCTACAACTATTTAATACATTATACTATATTTCTACAACTATATTTCTAGAACTGACATTCTGGCTGTAGCAGTGTGTGTTTGACCCGGGTTTGACGTGTTCCCGTGTGTCGCTGTCTCTGCCTCTGTGTCAGTGGGTTTCAGTACCGTTCGCTCTGAACAACCCAGCCGTGTCTGACATCAAGATCAGTGCAGTGAAGGAGATCTACCAAGCTCCCTGGAAGGGAAACATCAAGAGAGAAGATGCCTGGGTCTGGATAGACAACTTCTGTCTGCTGGTACGTACAGTTCTGGATAGGACTGGTTCTGGATAGGACTGGTTCTGGATAGGACTGGGTCTGGATAAGACTGGTTCTGGATAATACTGGTTCTGGATAAGACTAGTTCTGGATAGGACCTGGTTCTGGATAGGACTAGTTCTGGATAGGACTGGGTCTGGATAGGACTGGTTCTGGATAGGACTGGTTCTGGATAATACTGGTTCTGGATAGGACTGGTTCTGGATAGGACTGGGTCTGGATAATACTGGTTCTGGATAAGACTAGTTCTGGATAGGACCTGGTTCTGGATAGGACTGGTTCTGGATAGGACAGTTCTGGATAAGACTAGTTCTGGATAGGACTGGTATTGAATAGGACTGGTTCTGGATAGGACTGGTTCTGGATAGGACTGGGTCTGGATAGGACTGGTTCTGGATAGGACTGGTTCTGGATAGGACAGTTCTGGATAAGACTAGTTCTGGATAGGACTGGTATTGAATAGGACTGGTTCTGGATAGGACTGGTTCTGGATAGGACTGGGTCTGGATAGGACTGGTTCTGGATAGGACTGGTTCTGGATAGGACTGGGTCTGGATAATACTGGTTCTGGATAAGACTAGTTCTGGATAGGACCTGGTTCTGGATAGGACTGGTTCTGGATAGGACTGGGTCTGGATAGGACTGGTTCTGGATAGGACTGGTTCTGGATAATACTGGTTCTGGATAAGATTGGGTCTGGATAGGACCTGGTTCTGGATAGGACTGGTTCTGGATAGGACTGGTTCTGAATAATACTGGGTCTGGGTAAGACTGGTTCTGGATAGGACTGGTTCTGGATAGGACTGGGTCTGGATAGGACTGGGTCTGGATAATACTGGGTCTGGATAGGACTGGTTCTGGATAGGACTGGTTCTGGATAGGACTGGGTCTGAATAATACTGGTTCTGGATAGGACTGGGTCTGGATAGGACTGGTTCTGGATAGGACTGGTTCTGGATAGGATTAGTTCTGGATAGGACTGGGTCTGGATAGGACTGGTTCTGGATAATACTGGGTCTGGATAGGACTGGTTCTGGATAGGACTGGTTCTGGATAATACTGGGTCTGGATAGGACTGGTTCTGGATAATACTGGGTCTGGATAGGACTGGTTCTGGATAAGACTGGTTCTGAATAGGACTGGTTCTGGATAAGACTGGGTCTGGATAAGACTGGTTCTGGATAGAACTGTGTCTGGATAAGACTGGTTCTGGATAGGACTGGTTCTGGATAGGACTGGTTCTGGATAGGATTAGTTCTGGATAGGACTGGGTCTGGATAGGACTGGTTCTGGATAGGACTGGTTCTGGATAGGACTGGGTCTGAATAATACTGGGTCTGGGTAAGACTGGTTCTGGATAGGACTGGTTCTGGATAATACTGGGTCTGGATAGGACTGGTTCTGGATAAGACTGGTTCTGAATAGGACTGGTTCTGGATAGAACTGGGTCTGGATAAGACTGGTTCTGGATAATACTGGTTATGGATAGGACTGGTTCTGGATAGGACTGGTTCTGGATAGGACTGGGTCTGGATAGGACTGGTTCTGGATAGGACTGGTTCTGGATAAGACTGGGTCTGGATAATACTGGTTCTGGATAGAACTGGGTCTGGATAAGACTGGGTCTGGATAGGACTGGTTCTGGATAGGACTGGTTCTGGATAGGACTGGGTCTGGATAGGACTGGTTCTGGATAGGACTGGGTCTGGATAAGACTGGGTCTGGATAATACTGGTTCTGGATAAGACTGGGTCTGGATAAGACTGGGTCTGGATAGGACTGGTTCTGGATAGGACTGGTTCTGGATAGGACTGGTTCTGGTACTCCAGCAGACAGAACATTTACTGTTTAAGGAGTAGTGATTATGTTCTGATTGTAACGATACTTACTGAAGAATCCACTGTCTCCTCTCTGTGTTCTGGATGAATTCACTGTCTCCTCTCTGTGTTCTGGATGAATTCACTGTCTCCTCTCTGTGTTCTGGATGAATCCACTGTCTCCTCTCTGTGTTCTGGATGAATCCACTGCCTCCTCTCTGTGTTCTAGATGAATCCACTGTCTCCTCTCTGTGTTCTAGATGAATCCACTGTCTCCTCTCTGTGTTCTAGATGAATCCACTGTCTCCTCTCTGTGTTCTAGATGAATTCACTATCTCCTCTCTGTGTTCTAGATGAATCCACTGTCTCCTCTCTGTGTTCTAGATGAATCCACTGTCTCCTCTCTGTGTTCTAGATGAATCCACTGTCTCCTCTCTGTGTTCTAGATGAATCCACTGTCTCCTCTCTGTGTTCTAGATGAATCCACTGTCTCCTCTCTGTGTTCTAGATGTTGGGGGGGATTCCCTGGCAGGTCTATTTTCAACGAGTTCTCTCTGCCTCTTCCGCTACATACGCCCAGGTGCTGTCGTTCATCGCGGCTGCAGGGTGCCTGGTCATGGCTGTGCCCTCAGTAATGATCGGGGCTATAGGGGCTTCCACAGGTGAGACACGCACACACACACACACACACACACCCAAACACACACACACACACCCAAACACACACACACACACACACACCCAAACACACACACACACACACACCCAAACACACACACACACACACACCCAAACACACACACACACACACACACACACACACACACACACACCCAAACACACACACACACACACACACACACACACACACACACACACACACACACACACACACACACACACACACACACACACCCACACACACCCCCAGCTGGGCTACAGTTACTTTATGTCTGAGCGGTTCTACCTTGGACGTCTCGTTCCGTCGCGTTGCTTGATTTGTATCTGTTAGTTGTTGTCCTATTATTCCCAAACGTCTGATGGAGAGTTCCTCATCTGGTAGCCTAATGATGATACATATTTCAGAGGTCTGTCCCCCTGCTGGGCGTTGGGGGGGGGAGGGAAGGGGGTCCGGGGGGGGGAGGGAAGGGGGTCCGGGGGACACCTCTGGGTGTAACCGTGTTCCCCCTCAGATCTCTGGAAAAGCTCCAAAAAAACCATCATCAGCTGGTCCCTTCATCCATTATGGAGGATCGTTCTCTCTCTCTCTCTCTCTCTCTCCGTCTCTCTCCCTTTCAACCTCTCTATCCGTCTCTCTCCCTCTCAATCTCTCAATATCTCTCTCTCTCTCCGTCTCTCTCCCTCTCAATCTCTCAATATCTCTCTCTCTCTCCGTCTCTCTCCCTCTCAATCTCTCAATATCTCTCTCTCTCCCTCCGTCTCTCTCCCTCTCAATCTCTCAATATCTCTCTCTCTCTATCCGTCTCTCTCCCTCTCAATCTCTCAATATCTCTCTCTCTCTCCCTCTCAATCTCTCAATATCTCTCTCTCTCTCCGTCTCTCTCCCTCTCAATCTCTCAATATCTCTCTCTCTCTCCGTCTCTCTCCCTCTCAATCTCTCAATATCTCTCTCTCTCTCCGTCTCTCTCCCTCTCAATATCTCTCTCTCTCTCCGTCTCTCTCCCTCTCAATCTCTCAATATCTCTCTCTCTCTCCATCTCTCTCCCTCTCAATCTCTCAATATCTCTCTCTCTCTCCGTCTCTCTCCCTCTCAATCTCTCAATATCTCTCTCTCTCTATCCGTCTCTCTCTCTCTCAACCTCTCTCTCCGTCTCCCTCCCTCTCAATCTCTCAATATCTCTCTCTCTCTCTCCGTCTCTCTCCCTCTCAATCTCTCAATATCTCTCTCTCTCTCCGTCTCTCTCCCTCTCAATCTCTCAATATCTCTCTCTCTCTATCCGTCTCTCTCTCTCTCAACCTCTCTCTCCGTCTCCCTCCCTCTCAATCTCTCAATATCTCTCTCTCTCTATCCGTCTCTCTCTCCGTCTCTCCGTTTACTACTGTGAACTTTGTAAATATTACATCTGAGGAGAAGCAAAAGGGACTGAATTAGGTGTTTGATCTCCAGGGTTTAACTCCAGCATCAAAGTCCTGCTGAATCACTGTCTGTACACTCAGTTACTGAGTCAGGAATGGGAGGTGAAATGCTACGTTAAGGGATGATATATAGTTACAGTAGGACTACGTCCAGTGACGGGAGGTAAAATGCTACGTTAAGGGGTGATATATAGTTACAGTAGGACTACGTCCAGTGACGGGAGGTAAAATGCTACGTTAAGGGGTGATATATAGTTACAGTAGGACTACGTCCAGTGACGGGAGGTGAAATGCTACGTTAAGGGATGATATATAGTTACAGTAGGACTACGTCCAGTGACCGGAGGTGAAATGCTACGTTAAGGGATGATATATAGTTACAGTAAGACTACGTCCAGTGACGGGAGGTGAAATGCTACGTTAAGGGATGATATACAGTTACAGTAGGACTACGTCCAGTGACGGGAGGTAAAATGCTACGTTAAGGGGTGATATATAGTTACAGTAGGACTACGTCCAGTGACGGGAGGTGAAATGCTACGTTAAGGGATGATATATAGTTACAGTAGGACTACGTCCAGTGACGGGAGGTAAAATGCTACGTTAAGGGGTGATATATAGTTACAGTAGGACTACGTCCAGTGACGGGAGGTAAAATGCTACGTTAAGGGGTGATATATAGTTACAGTAGGACTACGTCCAGTGACGGGAGGTGAAATGCTACGTTAAGGGATGATATATAGTTACAGTAGGACTACGTCCAGTGACGGGAGGTAAAATGCTACGTTAAGGGGTGATATATAGTTACAGTAGGACTACGTCCAGTGACGGGAGGTAAAATGCTACGTTAAGGGGTGATATATAGTTACAGTAGGACTACGTCCAGTGACGGGAGGTGAAATGCTACGTTAAGGGATGATATACAGTTACAGTAGAACTACGTCCAGTGACGGGAGGTGAAATGCTACGTTAAGGGGTGATATATAGTTACAGTAGGACTACGTCCAGTGACGGGAGGTGAAATGCTACGTTAAGGGGTGATATACAGTTACAGTAGGACTACGTCCAGTGACGGGAGGTAAAATGCTACGTTAAGGGGTGATATATAGTTACAGTAGGACTACGTCCAGTGACGGGAGGTGAAATGCTACGTTAAGGGATGATATATAGTTACAGTAGGACTACGTCCAGTGACGGGAGGTGAAATGCTACGTTAAGGGATGATATATAGTTACAGTAGGACTACGTCCAGTGACGGGAGGTAAAATGCTACGTTAAGGGGTGATATATAGTTACAGTAGGACTACGTCCAGTGACGGGAGGTAAAATGCTACGTTAAGGGGTGATATATAGTTACAGTAGGACTACGTCCAGTGACGGGAGGTGAAATGCTACGTTAAGGGATGATATACAGTTACAGTAGAACTACGTCCAGTGACGGGAGGTGAAATGCTACGTTAAGGGGTGATATATAGTTACAGTAGGACTACGTCCAGTGACGGGAGGTGAAATGCTACGTTAAGGGATGATATATAGTTACAGTAGAACAGACAATCTGACATGACTGTTTATCATCATGTATAAAGCTGTAATAGGGTTGTACTGTTATGGAGGTTTCCCATTGGTCTTTCTAACCTCCACAGTTGTAGTTCTTCAGTAGGTTCCTTTGACCGCTGTTCTTCCACAGTTGTAGTTCTTTAGTAGGATCCTTTGACAGCTGTTCTTCCACAGTTGTAGTTCTTTAGTAGGTTCCTTTGACCTCTGTTCTTCCACAGTTGTAGTTCTTTAGTAGGTTCCTTTGACCTCTGTTCTTCCACAGTTGTAGTTCTTTAGTAGGTTCCTTTGACCGCTGTTCTGCCACAGTTGTAGTTCTTTAGTAGGTTCCTTTGACCGCTGTTCTTCCACAGTTGTAGTTCTTCAGTAGGTTCCTTTGACCGCTGTTCTGCCACAGTTGTAGTTCTTTAGTAGGTTCCTTTGACCGCTGTTCTTCCACAGTTGTAGTTCTTTAGTAGGTTCCTTTGACCGCTGTTCTGCCACAGTTGTAGTTCTTCAGTAGGATCCTTTGACCTTTGTTCTTCCACAGTTGTAGTTCTTCAGTAGGTTCCTTTGACCTCTGTTCTTCCACAGTTGTAGTTCTTTAGTAGGATCCTTTGACCTCTGTTCTGCCACAGTTGTAGTTCTTTAGTAGGTTCCTTAGTTTGACCACTGTCTATCCTGTGGGTTCGTGCTCTGCAGCGTTCGCGGAGTGCGACCCTGCCTCGCACGGGAGGCGGCGCGGGTCCTGGTCCAGGCACTTGTCATCTCCCGTCTGGATTACTGCAACTCGCTGTTGGCTGGGCTCCCTGCCTGTGCCATTAAACCCCTACAACTCATCCAGAACGCCGCAGCCCGTCTGGTGTTCAACCTTCCCAAGTTCTCTCACGTCACCCCGCTCCTCCGCTCTCTCCACTGGCTTCCAGTTGAAGCTCGCATCCGCTACAAGTCCATGGTGCTTGCCTACGGAGCTGTGAGGGGAACGGCACCTCCGTACCTTCAGGCTCTGATCAGGCCCTACACCCAAACAAGGGCACTGCGTTCATCCACCTCTGGCCTGCTCGCCTCCCTACCTCTGAGGAGGCACAGCTCCCGCTCAGCCCAGTCAAAACTGTTCGCTGCTCTGGCACCCCAATGGTGGAACAAGCTCCCTCACGACGCCAGGACAGCGGAGTCAATCACCACCTTCGGGAGACACCTGAAACCCCACCTCTTTGAGGAATACCTGGGATAGGATAAAGTAATCCTTCTACCCCCCCCCCCCTTAAAAGATATAGATGCACTATTGTAAAGTGGTTGTTCCACTGGATATCTTAAGGTGAATGCACCAATTTGTAAGTCGCTCTGGATAAGAGCATCTGCTAAATGACTTAAATGTAAATGTAAATGTACCTGTTTTTTCTGGTTCTAAGTTCTAAGTTCTTGGTTCTGGGTTCTTGACTGTTGTGTGTACTGATCCTCATGTTCCTCAGACTAGAACCAGAGAAAGGGGAGTCCTTTAGATTCAGCTGTGGTTCCAGGTTCCAAACGATATGTTGTGTTCCTCATGTTCTTCAGACTGGAACCAGACTGCGTATGGACCTGTACCTCCCAAGGAGAGGGACCAGGCAGACATGATATTACCCATAGTCCTCCAGTACCTCTGTCCTCCCTTCGTCTCCTTCTTCGGCCTGGGGGCGGTCTCTGCTGCTGTGATGTCATCCGCCGACTCCTCCATCCTATCGGCTAGCTCCATGTTCGCTCGGAACATCTACCAGCTGGCCTTCCGCCAATCGGTGAGTTGGAAGGGGGGGGGGGCGGGACTAAAAACCACCACTTACTACTTCCTGTTCACAAAATATCTGAACTTCATCTGTGTTGTTGTTGTTGTGTGTTGTTGTTGTTGTTGTGTTGTTGTTGTGTGTTGTTGTTGTTGTTGTTGTGTTGTTGTTGTGTGTTGTTGTTGTTGTGTTGTTGTTGTGTTGTTGTGTGTTGTTGTTGTTGTTGTGTTGTTGTTGTGTTGTTGTTGTTGTGTGTTGTTGTTGTGTGTGTTGTTGTTGTTGTGTGTTGTTGTTGTTGTGTGTTGTTGTTGTGTGTTGTTGTTGTGTGTTGTTGTTGTTGTGTGTTGTTGTTCTCTGTGTTGTTGTGTGGTGTTGTTGTGTGTGTTGTTGTTGTTGTGTGTTGTTGTTGTTGTTGTTGTTGTGTGTGTTGTTGTTGTGTGTGTTGTTGTTGTGTGTGTTGTTGTGTGTGTAACGTTGTACACCCCTCCTCCTCCCCCTCAGGCATCGGACACGGAGATCGTGTGGGTAATGCGCGTCACCATCTTTGTATTCGGCGGCCTGGCCACGGCGATGGCGTTGCTAACGGGCACGGTGTACGGGTTGTGGTACCTGAGCTCCGACCTGGTCTACGTTATTATCTTCCCTCAGCTCATCTCTGTCCTCTTCGTCAAGGGAACCAACACATACGGTTCCGTCGCCGCTTACGTCTTCGGTCTGATCCTGAGGATCGGAGGAGGGGAGCCTTATCTCTCAATACCCCCCTTCATCTACTACCCTGGCTGGCAGCTGGAGGACCGGATTCATCATCTGACCGGAGAGGTGGAACACATAGTGGTGCAGAAGTTCCCGTTTAAAACCGTCTCCATGTTGGCCTCCTTCTTAGGCAACGTGGCTTTCTCCTACCTGGCCAAGTATCTGTTTGAGAGCGGCAAGTTGTTGCCCAAGTATGACTTCTTGGACGCGGTGTTGGCCCAGCACAGCATAGAGAACATGGACAAGACCACGTTGGTCAATCGTAACGACATGGCGTTGTCTGAGATGGCGCCTGTCAAACCACGGCTCAGCGTTCAACTGGCTGCTACGTTCACCCGTAGAGACACTCTGGCCGAGGAGGACTCTAGTCCTGAAGACAGCCCCAACCACAAGACCCTGGACTAAAAACCCCCCGGGGACCTTTAAACAGGAACGTCTGGGAACATAAAGAGACTGAAGTAAAGAGGACTGAAGTGACGGAGACTGAAATACACATTTTTACTAGTTTGATATTTAACCACTTTGATTTAATTTGATCCCCATCATGGCCAAGTGAGTTATGATGATGAAACAGATATAGATGGCACGCCATCTATTGGGGGAGGCAGGGTAGCCTAGTGGTTAGAGCGTTGGACTAGTAACCGAAAGGTTGCAAGATCGACTCCCCGAGCCGACAAGGTAAAAATCTGTCGTTCTGCCCCCTGAACAAAGCAGTTAACCTACTGTTCCCCGGTAGGCCGTCGTTGAAAATAATACTTTTTTCTTTTAACTGACTAGTTAAATATAAGAGGACATTATGAAGATGGAACAGAATAGAAGATAAGAGATAAGACTAATGTTGCTGCTGAATGTGAGTCACCAGTGGATAACGGACAGCCTTCCCTGTAGAGCATGGTGTTTGCAACGCCAGGGTTGTGGGTTCGATTCCTACGGGGGGCCAGTATGAGGGAAAAAAAATACAAAAAAATGTATGAAATGTATGCAGTGGCTCTGGATAAGAACGTCTGCTAAATGACTAAAATGTCAAATGTAATGTTGGTATGTATCAGACCTGAACTCTCCCTGGTCTCAGTCTGTGATGAAATGACAGCGGGGTCATAACAGGATAAAGCAGTTTATAACTATTGGACATGTACAGAGACTTAAAAACCTAGTTTTGATCCAATAGAAATTGTTTTCAGCCAAAATGGACAGACAAGCTTACAGATGTAACAATCACAGATAAATAGTTCAGAGTATAAAGATTAAAAATAATTTGTCACTGTTATTTTAGTTACAAACAGCAACAGTTAATTATTTAATTTGACTGATGAATTCAGTTTTGGTCTGAGTGGGAAGTGTAATGTTCTGAGTCGTATTGTAGAAAGATAAACATCAAATAACCAAATAAGCAGACGGACAATAATTTATCAATGATCAAATCTGGATTTTGGGATATTTTTGTGACATTGCATATTCCTGTGTTCAATCCACTGTACTGTTATATGATTGGTTCAGGATGATGGATAAAGAGGAAGTCCACTGTACTGTTATATGATTGGTTCAGGATGATGGATAAAGGGGAAGTCCACTGTACTGTTATATGATTGGTTCAGGATGATGGATAAAGAGGAAGTCCACTGTACTGTTATATGATTGGTTCAGGATGATGGATAAAGGGGAAGTCCACTGTACCGCTCCCTTTTGATTTGAACAAAACCTTCCATTGTAGAAGTGGTCAGAAAGTGACTTTTTGGACTTGAATGCCAAAAGAGATAAAATTGACCTACTTTCCCTACCATTACCATGAGACTGGAAAAGACAAAACGGCTGAGATATCCCACCTTACCATGAGACTGGAAAAGACAAAACGGCTGAGATATCCCACCTTACCATGAGACTGGAAAAGACAAAACGGCTGAGGTATCCCGCCTTACCGTACCATGAGACTGGAAAAGACAAAACGGCTGAGATATCCCGCCTTACCGTACCATGAGACTGGAAAATACAAAATGGCTGAGGTATCCCGCCTTACCGTACCATGAGACTGGAAAATACAAAATGGCTGAGGTATCCCGCCTTACCGTACCATGAGACTGGAAAAGACAAAACGGCTGAGGTATCCCGCCTTACCGTACCATGAGACTGGAAAATACAAAATGGCTGAGATTGATGTCATTTAAAAGTTTACCAACAGGGCTGTCAAACTATTTAATAATTTCAATAACAACAAAACTATGTCAGGCACAACACAAAAAAAAATGTCTTAATATTTTACAGAAATTATTACAATTGTTTGACAACCCTTATTGTAAGCTTTTTTAAATGATATCAAACTCAACAATTCGTACATGTGGGGGGGGGAAACACCCCCCCAAAAAAATTTAAACTTTCAGCACCTTTTATCTCCTGAACGGCCAAACGACTTTCTGACCACTTCCTCCGCGGACGAACACGTAGGGAAACGTTTTGGGATGCTCTCTCTCTCTCTCTCTCTCTCTCTAAAAAGGTATTGAAATCAAATGGCTTTTCCCCACAACACTGTCACTGTGAGTTATATCCTAGTATAGACAGCAGCTTATCATAGAGGTCATTTCAAACATTTTAATAACCTTTCAGCAACAAAAACACACACACAACACTCTATTACCATGTTGAGTAGAAAACATTTAGAAATAGGTAGTCGATTTACAGCGCTGTACAATACAATACAGGCTCATTTTGATTTAATTCAATGTTGGTATAAAAAAACCTGATTTAAAAAAAAATAATTATGATATAAAATCTACATGGAAGGAATATAAACAGCAAAGTATTTATTGTAAAATGTAGTAATTTAATGGCTTTAATTACACGCTTTTGGTTTTAAATGGTGACTTATGTCATAACGTCTACAGTGGTTACTGGGTTATTACTGAAGGTCTGTCAGTATACAGCCTTACTGGGTTATTACTGAAGGTCTGTCTGTATACAGCCTTACTGGGTTATTACTGAAGGTCTGTCTGTATACAGCCTTACTGGGTTATTACTGAAGGTCTGTCTGTATACAGCCTTACTGGGTTATTACTGAAGGTCTGTCTGTATACAGCCTTACTGGGTTATTACTGAAGGTCTGTCTGTATACAGCCTTACTGGGTTATTACTGAAGGTCTGTCTGTATACAGCCTTACTGGGTTATTACTGAAGGTCTGTCTGTATACAGCCTTACTGGGTTATTACTGGAGGTCTGTCTATATACAGCCTTACTGGGTTATTCCATGGGTTACAGTCCGAAATGTATGCATTTATTTGTTGTCAACAGCATTGTACGGTGTTTTGTGTGGCGTGTATCTGTATATAATAATAATGCGTATATCTGTATATAATATGTGTATCTGTATATAATATAATAATTATATGTGTATCTGTATATAATATAATAATTATATGTGTATCTGTATATAATATGATATAATAATATGTGTATCATATAATATAATAATTATATGTGTATCTGTATATAATATAATAATTATATGTGTATCTGTATATAATATAATAATTATATGTGTATCTGTATATAATATAATAATTATATGTGTATCTGTATATAATATGCTATAATAATATGTGTATCATATAATATAATAATTATATGTGTATCTGTATATAATATAATAATTATATGTGTATCTGTATATAATATGCTATAATAATATGTGTATCATATAATATAATAATTATATGTGTATCATATAATATAATAATTATATGTGTATCTGTATATAATAATATGAAGAAATACATTTCAGACAGACGACGCTGGTAGAAGTCATATATCAGTTAGACAACAGAGACCCCCTTACTAAATCTCACTAAATCTTTATTTATTTTTGATGTCTTTAAAAGAAACAATGCTGAAATTGAATAAATTATATTATTTAAACAATTTAATGTTTAATGTTTTTGTAGTTGCGCTGTCGTTATAGAAATAGTCATTTATCAACATGTGGAATCTGGATTTTCAGGGCTACATACAGTACAGTACAGTTTATCATCAGGGCTCGGGGATTTTTAATGTTCCTGTTTTTGCTGTTTGTCATTTTCCCCATCTGACCTCCCAGCCTCCCAACCACAGCTCTTTGTTGCTCTTCTCTCTCAGGGAGGTGTTTTAAAATGGCAGCCGAAAGGGAGCGAGAGAGGGAGAGAGGGAGAGAGGGAGAGAGGGATAGAGGGATAGAGGGATAGAGGGAGAGGGAGAGGGAGAGAGAGAGGGAGAGAGAGAGAGAAGACTCTCTAATGGTTACCCTCCTGTTAACTACAGTCTAGTCCTGTCACTGAGGAGAGAGAGAAGACTCTCTAATGGTAACCCTCCTGTTAACTATAGTCTAGTCCTGTCACTGAGGAGAGAGAGAAGACTCTCTAATGGTTACCCTCCTGTTAACTACAGTCTAGTCCTGTCACTGAGGAGAGAGAGAAGACTCTCTAATGGTTACCCTCCTATTAACTATAGTCTAGTCCTGTCACTGAGGAGAGAGAGAGAAGACTCTCTAATGGTTACCCTCCTGTTAACTATAGTCTAGTCCTGTCACTGAGGAGAGAGAGAGAAGACTCTCTAATGGTTACCCTCCTATTAACTATAGTCTAGTCCTGTCACTGGTCAGAGCCTTTCCTCTTCCACAAATGGACAAATAACTTCATCAAACCATTTGGCGCTTTCAGAACTCTGAAGCATTCTAGTACATTCCTTTTATTATAAAGGAACTATTATTGTCTGTTTATGGTGTGTTTTCAACGTTGTTGATTGGTTTTTCCATCTTTCTTTTCTTACAAGAAAAGGTCATCGTATTAAATCAGTGGCCAGTTAGAAGCCTTTCGCCAGCGTCGATTGGTAGGTGACTCCGGGAGCCAGCATCGATTGGTAGGCGACTCTGGAAGCCAGCGTCGAGTGGTAGGCGACTCTGGAAGCCAGCGTCGATTGGTAGGTGCCTCTGGAAGCCAGCGTCGATTGGCAGGTGACTCTGGAAGCCAGCGTCGATTGGTAGGCGACTCTGATAGCCAGCGTCGATTGGTAGGCGACTCTGATAGCCAGCGTCGATTGGTAGGCGACTCTGGAAGCCAGCGTCGATTGGTAGGCTACTCTGGAAGCCAGCGTCGATTGGTAGGCGACTCTGGAAGCCAGCGTCGATTGGTAGGCGACTCTGATAGCCAGCGTCGATTGGTAGGCGACTCTGGAAGCCAGCGTCGATTGGTAGGCGACTCTGGAAGCCAGCGTCGATTGGTAGGCGACTCTAATAGCCAGCGTCGATTGGTAGGTGACTCTGGAAGCCAGCATCAATTGGTAGGCGACTCCGGAAGCCAGCGTCGATTGGTAGGCAACTCTGGGAGCCAGCGTCGATTGGTAGGCGACTCTGGAAGCCAGCGTCGATTGGTAGGCGACTCTGGGAGCCAGCGTCGATTGGTAGGCAACTCTGGAAGCCAGCGTCAATTGGTAGGAGACTCTAGAAGCCAGCGTCGATTGGTAGGCGACTCTGATAGCCAGCGTCGATTGGTAGGCGACTCCGGAAGCCAGCGTCGATTGGTAGGCGACTCCGGAAGCCAGCGTCGATTGGTAGGCGACTCTGATAGCCAGCGTCGATTGGTAGGCGACTCTGGAAGCCAGCATCGATTGTTAGGCGACTCCGGAAGCCAGCGTCGATTGGTAGGCGACTCTGATAGCCAGCGTCGATTGGTAGGCGACTCTGGAAGCCAGCGTCGATTGGTAGGCGACTCTGGAAGCCAGCGTCGATTGGTAGGCAACTCCGGAAGCCAGCGTCGATTGGTAGGCGACTCTGGAAGCCAGCGTCGATTGGTAGGCGACTCTGATAGCCAGCGTCGATTGGTAGGTGACTCTGATAGCCAGCGTCGATTGGTAGGCGACTCTGGAAGCCAGCGTCGATTGGTAGGCGACTCCGGAAGCCAGCGTCGATTGGTAGGCGACTCTGATAGCCAGCGTCGAGTGGTAGGCGACTCTGGAAGCCAGCGTCGATTGGTAGGCGACTCTGGAAGCCAGCGTCGATTGGTAGGCGACTCTGGAAGCCAGCGTCGATTGGTAGGCGACTCTGATAGCCAGCGTCGATTGGTAGGCGACTCTGATAGCCAGCGTAGAGTGGTAGGCGACTCTGATAGCCAGCGTCGAGTGGTAGGCGACTCTGGAAGCCAGCGTCGATTGGTAGGCGACTCTGATAGCCAGCGTCGATTGGTAGGCAACTCTGATAGCCAGCTTCGATTGGTAGGCGACTCTGGTAGCCAGCGTCGATTGGTAGGCAACTCTGATAGCCAGCGTCGATTGTCGCGCGACTCTGATAGCCAGCGTTGATTGTCGGGCGACTCTGATAGCCAGCGTTGATTGTCGGGCGACTCTGATAGCTAGCTTCTGGTGGGAGTAGAGAAAGAGAACACGACCCGAAAACGTGACAAAAATTACAACGCTCGGCTTGCGTCTTTATCCATCAGATGGCCTCAGTGAAAAGACCCGTGGTCTTAAAATAGATCCTGTTAGTTATATTACCTTAAGTGCTGCACTCGTCTAGTACGGAAGGTGGGGGTAGAGGAGTTGGGGGGGGGGGGGGTTAATGTAGCCTGTTAGAGCCGTCGCCCCTGAGGGGATGACGCAAAGACCCCACAAACACTCTCTTGTCCCAGCCACCCTCCCTTGTCCCCCCCTCACTGTGTCCTCCGCTGTGTCCTTGGGCTCCGGGACCCAGTCCCATAAAGACACGTAGCCAGAGAGTCTCATTCACAAAGGAACAGCACAGTGCACTCACCATAATTAACAATTATGACAGGGAAAAACTCAGCCAAAAGTCAATCCACTTATTCTCTGGTAGTGGGAATGGGAAGAAAGGGGGAAGGGGGAAGGAGGAAGGAGGAAGGGGGAAGGAGGAAGGAGGAAGGAGGAAGGGGGAAGGAGGAAGGAGGAAGGGGGAAGGAGGAAGGAGGAAGGGGGAAGGAGGAAGGGGGAAGGAGGAAGGGGGAAGGAGGAAGGAGGAAGGGGGAAGGAGGAAGGGGCTCATGATGTCCGACTTGGCTCTCCTTCCTTGATGTTGGAGGAAAAAATAGCATTTGGACGCTACTAAATACAGATTCATTCATGGATATTTTAAACTTGGACGTATTTAAAAGGTCCTTGTGACGTGTCGTTGATATCTTGCAGACGTTACGAGTTTCGATGTGCTTTTCCAGACCCAGATTCAACTCACAAGGATGTGGAACAGAATGACAAGTTAACAGGGTTAGTTTCTAAACTGGACCCACCTTAGTGTAGAATATAGAACCACACCATCAAATATGTCATTCTACTACTACTATGGCAAAGACATGACACAGGGAAAAAAAAGGGAATTATAAAATCAATTTTGATTGGATTTTGACACAGGAGGTAATTTACCGTCAAAGTGTGACAAAACTTTCCTCCACGAGTTCCAGAACTCTCCATCAACTGATAAACAGGACAACATCCTCTAAACCCCGAACCCGACGTCCCATTGTCCTGGATCAATCACACGGCCGGCCGAACCTTGTTTAACCTCTCCTAGGACCCTACCTAACCCCCTCTATCACCTACTCTACAATAACCCGACGTCCCATTGTCCTGGATCAATCACACGGCCGGCCGGACCTTGTTTAAGCTCTCCTAGGACCCTACCTAACCCCCTCTATCACCTACTCTACAATAACCCGACGTCCCATTGTCCTGGATCAATCACACGGCCGGCCGGACCTTGTTTAACCTCTCCTAGGACCCTAACCCCCCCTCTCCATCCTCCACCCACCAACAGTCATAGATCGATCACCTTATTAAAACTGTGTGTCTCAGGGGATACATTGAAAAACCATGTTATCATGCCAAACCATGACCAGGTTATCGTGCCAAACCATGACCAGGTTATCGTGCCAAACCATGACCAGGTTAACGTGCCAAACCGTGACCAGGTTAACGTGCCAATCCGTGACCAGGTTAACGTGCCAAACCGTGACCAGGTTAACGTGCCAAACCGTGACCAGGTTAACGTGCCAAACCGTGACCAGGTTAACGTGTCAAACCGTGACCAGGTTATCGTGCCAAACCGTGACCAGGTTAACGTGCCAAACCGTGACCAGGTTAACGTGCCAAACCGTGACCAGGTTAACGTGCCAAACCGTGACCAGGTTAACGTGTCAAACCGTGACCAGGTTAACGTGTCAAACCGTGACCAGGTTAACGTGCCACACCATGACCAGGTTAACGTGCCAAACCGTGACCATGTTAACGTGTCAAACCGTGACCAGGTTAACGTGCCACACCATGACCAGGTTAACGTGTCAAACCGTGACCAGGTTAATATGCCAAACCGTGACCAGGTTAACGTGTCAAACCGTGACCATGTTAACGTGCCAAACCGTGACCAGGTTAACGTGCCAAACCATGACCAGGTTAACGTGCCAAACTATGACCAGGTTAACGTGCCAAACCATGACCAGGTTAACGTGCCACACCATGACCAGGTTAACGTGCCACACCATGACCAGGTTAACGTGTCAAACCGTGACCAGGTTAACGTGCCAAACCATGACCAGGTTAACGTGCCAAACCATGACCAGGTTAACGTGCCAAACCATGACCAGGTTAACGTGCCACACCATGACCAGGTTAACGTGCCACACCATGACCAGGTTAACGTGCAACACCATGACCAGGTTAACGTGTCAAACCGTGACCAGGTTAACGTGCCAAACCATGACCAGGTTAACGTGCCAAACCATGACCAGGTTAACATGCCAAACCATGACCAGGTTAACGTGCCAAACCATGACCAGGTTAACATGCCAAACCATGACCAGGTTAACGTGCCACACCATGACCAGGTTAACGTGCCACACCATGACCAGGTTAACGTGTCAAACCGTGACCAGGTTAACGTGCCAAACCGTGACCAGGTTAACGTGCCACACCATGACCAGGTTAACTTGCCACACCATGACCAGGTTAACGTGCCAAACCGTGACCAGGTTAACGTGCCACACCGTGACCAGGTTAACGTGCCAAACCGTGACCAGGTTAATGTGCCAAACCATGACCAGGTTAATGTGCCAAACCATGACCAGGTTAACGTGCCAAACCGTGACCAGGTTAATGTGCCACACCATGACCAGGTTAACGTGCCACACCATGACCAGGTTAACGTGTCAAACCGTGACCAGGTTAATATGCCAAACCGTGACCAGGTTAACGTGTCAAACCGTGACCATGTTAACGTGCCAAACCGTGACCAGGTTAACGTGTCAAACCGTGACCATGTTAACGTGCCAAACCGTGACCAGGTTAACGTGTCAAACCGTGACCATGTTAACGTGCCAAACCGTGACCAGGTTAATATGCCAAACCATGACCAGTTTAACGTGCCACACCGTGACCAGGTTAACGTGTCAAACCATGACCAGGTTATCGTGCCACACCGTGACCAGGTTAACGTGCCACACCGTGACCAGGTTAACGTGCCAAACCATGACCAGGTTAACGTGCCACACCGTGACCAGGTTAACGTGCCACACCGTGACCAGGTATGAACAATCCCCTGTGTGAAATGCGTCTTTCATGTGTTGGAGAAGAATCTATTCTACTCTCAGGACTCCAGGGTCTGGCAAGGTTGTTTCTAGGACTTAGAGAGAGAGAGACAGAGAGAGAGAGAGGGAGAGATAGAGAGAGACAGATAGACAGAGAGAGAGAGAGACAGATAGACAGAGAGAGAGAGAGATAGATAGACAGAGAGAGAGAGATAGATAGACAGAGAGAGAGAGCGAGAGATAGAGAGAGAGAGAGATAGACAGAGAGAGAGAGCGAGAGATAGAGAGAGCGAGAGATAGAGAGAGAGAGAGATAGACAGAGAGAGAGAGCGAGAGATAGAGAGAGCGAGAGATAGAGAGAGCGAGAGATAGAGAGAGCGAGAGATAGACAGAGAGAGAGAGCGAGAGATAGAGAGAGAGAGAGAGATCGAGAGAGAGAGAGAGATAGACAGAGAGAGAGAGAGATAGATAGACAGAGAGCGAGACAGATAGACAGAGAGAGACACAAAGAGACAGCGAGAGAGACAGATAGATAGAGAGAGAGACAGAGGGAGAGAGAGAGATAGACAGAGAGAGATAGATAGACAGAGAGTTACAGAGGGAGAGAGCGAGAGATAGAGAGAGAGAGAGAGAGAGGCAGAGCGAGAGACAGATAGTTTTAAATGAAGGACCTGTAGATATGGACTACGTATCCCTCCTTCCCTCCTGTAGCAGGAGATGGCTTGTAATCAGCTGTGATCTGATCAGTTTCCTGTTTAATGATAATGGGGCATGCTGGGAGCCGGACTCCTTCGTCCCGTCAGAGCTCTTTAATGCAGTTCCCCCACATGACACAGACGGATATACAGGACGAGGAGACGAGACCGACTCTGATGAAGATCGGCATCTCCTAATGTAGCAGAGACATCTCATATCTCTGGATAGAAGACTCAGGGTCACGTCTCAATAGTCTGATACGGCTTCCTTCCCTCATCTCCTAACGTAGCAGAGACATCTCATATCTCTGGATAGGAGACTCAGGGCCATGTCTCAATAGTCTGATACGGCTTCCTTCCCTCATCTCCTAATGTAGCAGAGACATCTCATATCTCTGGATAGAAGACTCAGGGACATGTCTCAATAGTCTGATACGGCTTCCTTCCCTCATCTCCTAATGTAGCAGAGACATCTCATATCTCTGGATAGGAGACTCAGGGCC
>NW_021822703.1:57866-70366 GCF_901001165.1 Salmo trutta
ATGAGTGATGTTATTAATATGTAGTTGGAGATCAGGCACCTGAGTCTGATGTCAGTGCCGAGGGACGATGTCAGTTTCTGGGGATCTTTATCCTGATCACATGTACACGCAGCGTAGACATACACAATGTACATAAACACAGTCGTGATTTAATGAACCAAATCAAATACAGTAGACTTGGTAATCTTTCAGCAATGGGCCCTCTCATATCTCTCTCCCTCTCCTCATCTCCCTCTCATATCTCTCTCTCTCTTCATCTCCCTCTCTTCATCTCCCTCTCCTCCTCTCCTTCTCTCTCCCCATCTCCCTCTCATCTCTCTCTTCATCTCCCTCTCCTCATATATCTCTCTCTTCATCTCCCTCTCCTCATATATCTCTCTCTTCATCTCCCCATCTCCCTCTCATATCTCTCCCTCTCATCTCTCTCTCCTCATCTCCTCTCTCTTCATCTCTCTCTCCTCCTCCCTCCTCTCTCATCTCTCTATAATAATGATAACAGGTGTGATGTCAGTACAGTCTCCTTACGGAGCCGTTCTAGGAACTAGAATGTTTATAAGAATGAGGGGGTGGGGCATAGTGACATCAGAAGGAAAGGTAATTTAACTCATGCTCCCTATTCCCTATATGTGTATAGTGGCTCCCTATTCCCTCTATGTGTAGAGTGGCTCCCTATTCCCTATATGTGTAGAGTGGCTCCCTATTCCCTATATGTGTAGAGTGGCTCCCTATTCCCTATATGTGTATAGTGGCTCCCTATTCCCTCTATGTGTAGAGTGGCTCCCTATTCCCTATATGTGTAGAGTGGCTCCCTATTCCCTATATGTGTAGAGTGGCTCCCTATTCCCTCTATGTGTAGAGTGGCTCCCTATTCCCTCTATGTGTAGAGTGGCTCCCTATTCCCTCTATGTGTAGAGTGGCTCCCTATTCCCTATATGTGTAGAGTGGCTCCCGATTCCCTCTATGTGTAGAGTGGCTCCCTATTCCCTATATGTGTAGAGTGGCTCCCGATTCCCTCTATGTGTAGAGTGGCTCCCGATTCCCTCTATGTGTAGAGTGGCTCCCTATTCCCTCTATGTGTAGAGTGGCTCCCTATTCCCTCTATGTGTAGAGTGGCTCCCTATTCCCTCTATGTGTAGAGTGGCTCCCTATTCCCTCTATGTGTAGAGTGGCTCCCTATTCCCTATATGTGTAGAGTGGCTCCCTATTCCCTATATGTGTAGAGTGGCTCCCTATTCCCTCTGTGTAGAGTGGCTCCCGATTCCCTATATGTGTAGAGTGGCTCCCGATTCCCTATATGTGTAGAGTGGCTCCCTATTCCCTATATGTGTAGAGTGGCTCCCTATTCCCTATATGTGTAGAGTGGCTCCCTATTCCCTCTGTGTAGAGTGGCTCCCTATTCCCTCTGTGTAGAGTGGCTCCCTATTCCCTATATGTGTAGAGTGGCTCCCTATTCCCTATATGTGTAGAGTGGCTCCCTATTCCCTATATGTGTAGAGTGGCTCCCTATTCCCTATATGTGTAGAGTGGCTCCCTATTCCCTCTGTGTAGAGTGGCTCCCTATTCCCTATATGTGTAGAGTGGCTCCCTATTCCCTATATGGGTAGAGTGGCTCCCTATTCCCTATATGTGTAGAGTGGCTCCCTATTCCCTATATGTGTAGAGTGGCTCCCTATTCCCTCTGTGTAGAGTGGCTCCCTATTCCCTCTGTGTAGAGTGGCTCCCTATTCCCTATATGTGTAGAGTGGCTCCCTATTCCCTATATGTGTAGAGTGGCTCCCTATTCCCTATATGTGTAGAGTGGCTCCCTATTCCCTATATGTGTAGAGTGGCTCCCTATTCCCTCTGTGTAGAGTGGCTCCCTATTCCCTATATGTGTAGAGTGGCTCCCTATTCCCTATATGGGTAGAGTGGCTCCCTATTCCCTATATGGGTAGAGTGGCTCCCTATTCCCTATATGGGTAGAGTGGCTCCCTATTCCCTATATGGGTAGAGTGGCTCCCTATTCCCTATATGGGTAGAGTGGCTCCCTATTCCCTATATGGGTAGAGTGGCTCCCTATTCCCTATATGGGTAGAGTGGCTCCCTATTCCCTATATGGGTAGAGTGGCTCCCTATTCCCTATATGGGTAGAGTGGCTCCCTATTCCCTATATGGGTAGAGTGGCTCCCTACATGGGTAGAGTGGCTCCCTACATGGGTAGAGTGGCTCCCTACATGTGTAGAGTGGCTCCCTACATGGGTAGAGTGGCTCCCTACATGTGTAGAGTGGCTCCCTACATGGGTAGAGTGGCTCCCTACATGGGTAGAGTGGCTCCCTACATGGGTAGAGTGGCTCCCTACATGGGTAGAGTGGCTCCCTATATGGGTAGAGTGGCTCCCTATATGGGTAGAGTGGCTCCCTATATGGGTAGAGTGGCTCCCTATAGGGGTATAGAGTGGCTCCCTATATGGGTAGAGTGGCTCCCTATATGGGTAGAGTGGCTCCCTATATGGGTAGAGTGGCTCCCTATATGGGTAGAGTGGCTCCCTATATGGGTAGAGTGGCTCCCTATATGGGTAGAGTGGCTCCCTATATGGGTAGAGTGGCTCCCTATATGGGTAGAGTGGCTCCCTATATGGGTAGAGTGGCTCCCTATATGGGTAGAGTGGCTCCCTATATGGGTAGAGTGGCTCCCTATATGGGTAGAGTGGCTCCCTATATGGGTAGAGTGGCTCCCTATATGGGTAGAGTGGCTCCCTATATGGGTAGAGTGGCTCCCTATATGGGTAGAGTGGCTCCCTATATGGGTAGAGTGGCTCCCTATTCCCTACATGTGTAGAGTGGCTCCCTATTCCCTACATGTGTAGAGTGGCTCCCTATTCCCTACATGTGTAGAGTGGCTCCCTATTCCCTACATGTGTAGAGTGGCACCCTATGAGGAGGTCTGAAACAGAGGACTGGATAGAGTGGGGACCATGAGGAGGTCTGAACCAGAGGACTGGATAGAGTGGAGACCATGAGGAGGTCTGAACCAGAGGACTGGATAGAGTGGGGACCATGAGGAGGACTGAAACAGAGGACTGGATAGAGTGGAGACCAGGAGGAGGACTGAAACAGAAGACTGGATAGAGTGGGGACCAGGAGGAGGTCTGAACCAGAGGACTGGATAGAGTGGAGACCAGGAGGAGGTCTGAAACAGAGGACTGGATAGAGTGGGGACCATGAGGAGGTCTGAACCAGAGGACTGGATAGAGTGGAGACCATGAGGAGGACTGAAACAGAGGACTGGATAGAGTGGAGACCATGAGGAGGTCTGAACCAGAGGACTGGATAGAATGGGGACCATGAGGAGGTCTGAAACAGAGGACTGGATAGAGTGGGGACCAGGAGGAGGACTGAAACAGAGGACTGGATAGAGTGGAGACCAGGAGGAGGACTGAAACAGAAGACTGGATAGAGTGGGGACCAGGAGGAGGTCTGAACCAGAGGACTGGATAGAGTGGAGACCAGGAGGAGGTCTGAAACAGAGGACTGGATAGAGTGGGGACCATGAGGAGGTCTGAACCAGAGGACTGGATAGAGTGGAGACCATGAGGAGGACTGAAACAGAGGACTGGATAGAGTGGAGACCAGGAGGTCTGAAACAGAAGACTGGATAGAGTGGAGACCAGGAGGTCTGAAACAGAAGACTGGATAGAGTGGAGACCAGGAGGAGGTCTGAAACAGAGGACTACATAGAGTGGAGACCATGAGGAGGTCTGAACCAGAGGACTGGATAGAGTGGAGACCAGGAGGAGGTCTGAAACAGAGGACTGTATAGAGTGGGGACCATGAGGTCTGAAACAGAGGATTGTTTGTTTAGTAACGAAACCAACACGTGTGCAACTATTGGTGACGTTGTCGGCTATCCCATCTATAGCTATCCCATCTATCCCATCTATCCCAGCTATCCCAGCTATCCCATCAATCCCAGCTATAGCTATCCCATCTATCCCATCTATCCCATCTATCCCAGCTATCCCAGCTATCCCATCTATCCCAGCTATCCCATCTATAGCAACACTGTAACTCCAATGGAGGTTTTCCTCAAGCTGGATGACTCCTGGCAGTACTTGTTGATCTTTACAGTTTTACAAAGCATTACATGGGCTTGGTCCTACCAATCTCTCCGATTTGGTCCTGCCGTACATACCTACCCGTACGCTACGGTCACAAGACGCAGGCCTCCTTACTGTCCCTAGAATGTCTAAGCAAACAGCTGGAGGCAGGGCTTTCTCCTATAGAGCTCCATTTTTATGGAATGGTCTGCCTATCCATGTGAGAGACGCAGACTCTGTCTCAACCTTTAAGTCTTTATTGAAGACTCATCTCTTCAGTTGGTCCTATGATTGAGTGTAGTCTGGCCCAGGAGTGTGAAGGTGAACGGAAAGGCTCTGGAGCAACGAACCGCCCTTGCTGTCTCTGCCTGGCCGGTTTCCCCTCTCTCCACTGGGATTCTCTGCCTCTAACCCTATTACGGGGGCTGAGTCACTGGCTTATTGGTGCTCTTCTATGCCGTCCCTAGGAGAGGTGCCTCACTTGAGTGGGTTGAGTCACTGGCGTGATCTTCCTGTCTGGGTTGGCGCCCCCCCCCTTTGGTTCGTGCCGTGGGGGAGATCTTTGTGGGCTATACTCGGCCTTGTCTCAGGATGGTAAGTTGGTGGTTGAAGATTTCCCTCTAGTGGTGTGGGGGCTGTGCTTTGGCAAAGTGGGTGGGGTTATATCCTACCTGTTTGGCTCTGTCCGGGGGCATCATCAAATGTGTGACTGATTGGGGACTGAGGTTTGAACCAAACAGTCAGATGTGAGACTGATTGGGGACTGAGGGTTGAACCAGTAAAATGTGTGACTGATTGGGGACTGAGGGTTTAAACCAGTCAGTCAAGTGTGTGACTGATTGGGGACTGAGGGTTTAAACCAGTCAGTCAAGTGTGTGACTGATTGGGGACTGAGGGTTTAAACCAGTCAGTCAAGTGTGTGACTGATTGGGGACTGAGGGTTTGAACCAGACAGTCAAGTGTGTGACTGATTGGAGACTGAGGGTTTAAACCAGTCAGTCAAGTGTGTGACTGATTGGGGACTGAGGGTTTAAACCAGTCAGTCAAGTGTGTGACTGATTGGGGACTGAGGGTTTAAACCAGTCAGTCAAATGTGTGACTGATTGGGGACTGAGGGTTTGAACCAGTCAGTCAAGTGTGTGACTGATTGGGGACTGAGGGTTTGAACCAGTCAGTCAAGTGTGTGACTGATTGGGGACTGAGGGTTTGAACCAGACAGTAAAATGTGAGACTGATTGGGGACTGAGGGTTTGAACCAGACAGTAAAATGTGAGACTGATTGGGGACTCGGGGTTTGAACCAGACAGTAAAATGTGAGACTGATTGGGGACTGAGGGTTTGAACCAGACAGTAAAATGTGAGACTGATTGGGGACTGAGGGTTTAAACCAGACAGTAAAATGTGAGACTGATTGGGGACTGAGGGTTTGAACCAGTCAGTCAAGTGTGTGACTGATTGGGGACTGAGGGTTTGAACCAGTCAGTCAAGTGTGTGACTGATTGGGGACTGAGGGTTTGAACCAGACAGTAAAATGTGAGACTGATTGGGGACTGAGGGTTTGAACCAGACAGTAAAATGTGAGACTGATTGGGGACTCGGGGTTTGAACCAGACAGTAAAATGTGAGACTGATTGGGGACTGAGGGTTTGAACCAGACAGTAAAATGTGAGACTGATTGGGGACTGAGGGTTTGAACCAGACAGTAAAATGTGAGACTGATTGGGGACTGAGGGTTTAAACCAGACAGTAAAATGTGAGACTGATTGGGGACTGAGGGTTTGAACCAGACAGTAAAATGTGAGACTGATTGGGGACTGAGGGTTTGAACCAGACAGTCCGATAGATGTGTGACTGATTGGGGACTGAGGGTTTGAACCAGACAGTCCGATAGATGTGAGACTGATTGGGGACTGAGGGTTTAAACCAGACAGTAAAATGTGAGACTGATTGGGGACTGAGGGTTTGAACCAGACAGTAAAATGTGAGACTGATTGGGGACTGAGGGTTTAAACCAGAGGCTCCAGCTCTTCAGCACCGTAGTTCCGTCCTAAATGGCTGACTGTACTCTAGATATAGTGCACTCCCTTTGAACCGAGGCCCATTATGGTGCCATTTGGAATGCACTCTGAGTTAGCCAAGTGGAGATGTGAGGGGGGGGGGAGGGGAGTCTTGTATAAACCATAATGGTAACCAGACCAATATATTTTACGCCTGGTCTCCATGGAAATCCCAAATATGAAGAAACTAGGAAATTACAGGGGACAGAGAGAGGAAGTGGTCACTAGGTCGCGTCCCAAACGGCTCCCTATCTAGTGTGCACTACTTTTCACCCGGACCTGTAGAGCTCTGGTCAATAGGAATGCACTATATATATATATATATGGTGCCGTTTGGGAAGCAGACCTACTATAAGTATGCTGGAAAGTTCCCAGAATTCCCCCTAGGAGTTAGATGAGAGGAATATTTCAAAAAGGAGACTTGTTTTTGAATCCCAGTCACATGATATGCCTCTGGTTAATGTTCGCCGTGTAACATTGAAGGGAAGGAAGGCCCCTTTCTAAATATGGGCTGAGAGAACTGGATCTCTCTAGTCTAGTCTTTGTGTATATATCAATATATATATATATATATATATATAACGGGTTTTTGGCTGCTTCTCAGCAGCTAGACTGACAAACAACAGACAAGACAGTCTGTCTTCAACGGTTCATCTTGACTAGGGTTGTTTATAGGTGATGGTCATTTGGTAATACAAATAGAACTGTTGAAAACATGTTAAAAGTACATGAAGTACATGCAGTACATGCAGTACATGAAGTACATGCAGTACATGCCGTTCTGTTCCCATTGAAAACATGTTACTCTTTGACTCTCCTCAGTATATACTTCCCTTGTGTCTCCAGAAGAGTGACGTGAGGACAGTTGGACAGGGACAATTTAACCTGTTAACTAGTCTGGTCTCTTAGTCTCCTGAGTAGATATACTGCAGTAGACTGGTCTGGTCTCTTAGTCTCCTGAATAGATATACTGCAGTAGACTGGTCTCTTAGTCTCCTGAATAGATATACTGCAGTAGACTGGTCTCTTAGTCTCCTGAATAGATATACTGCAGTAGACTGGTCTGGTCTCTTAGTCTCCTGAATAGATATACTGCAGTAGACTGGTCTCTTAGTCTCCTGAATAGATATACTGCAGTAGACTGGTCTGGTCTCTTAGTCTCCTGAATAGATATACTGCAGTAGACTGGTCTCTTAGTCTCCTGAATAGATATACTGCAGTAGACTGGTCTCTTAGTCTCCTGAATAGATATACTGCAGTAGACTGGTCTGGTCTCTTAGTCTCCTGAATAGATATACTGCAGTAGACTGGTCTCTTAGTCTCCTGAATAGATATACTGCAGTAGACTGGTCTGGTCTCTTAGTCTCCTGAATAGATATACTGCAGTAGACTGGTCTGGTCTGGTCTCTTAGTCTCTTGAATAGATATACTGCAGTAGACTGGTCTCTTAGTCTCCTGAATAGATATACTGCAGTAGACTGGTCTCTTAGTCTCCTGAATAGATATACTGCAGTAGACTGGTCTGGTCTCTTAGTCTCCTGAATAGATATACTGCAGTAGACTGGTCTCTTAGTCTCTTGAATAGATATACTGCAGTAGACTGGTCTCTTAGTCTCCTGAATAGATATACTGCAGTAGACTGGTCTGGTCTCTTAGTCTCCTGAATAGATATACTGCAGTAGACTGGTCTGGTCTCTTAGTCTCCTGAATAGATATACTGCAGTAGACTGGTCTGGTCTCTTAGTCTCCTGAATAGATATACTGCAGTAGACTGGTCTCTTAGTCTCCTGAATAGATATACTGCAGTAGACTGGTCTGGTCTCTTAGTCTCCTGAATAGATATACTGCAGTAGACTGGTCAGGTCTCTTAGTCTCCTGAATAGATATACTGCAGTAGACTGGTCTGGTCTCTTAGTCTCCTGAATAGATATACTGCAGTAGACTGGTCTGGTCTCTTAGTCTCCTGAATAGATATACTGCAGTAGACTGGTCTCTTAGTCTCCTGAATAGATATACTGCAGTAGACTGGTCTGGTCTCTTAGTCTCCTGAATAGATATACTGCAGTAGACTGGTCTCTTAGTCTCCTGAATAGATATACTGCAGTAGACTGGTCTGGTCTCTTAGTCTCCTGAATAGATATACTGCAGTAGACTGGTCAGGTCTCTTAGTCTCCTGAATAGATATACTGCAGTAGACTGGTCTCTTAGTCTCCTGAATAGATATACTGCAGTAGACTGGTCAGGTCTCTTAGTCTCCTGAATAGATATACTGCAGTAGACTGGTCTCTTAGTCTCCTGAATAGATATACTGCAGTAGACTGGTCTGGTCTCTTAGTCTCCTGAATAGATATACTGCAGTAGACTGGTCTCTTAGTCTCCTGAATAGATATACTGCAGTAGACTGAGAGAATCTGGGTTTGTTGAATATGATGTTGATTTGTACATCCTTCCATTATTCCCACAGTATTTCCATGACCCCCCCCCCCCCCCCCCCCCCAAACATGACCATGAAAAGTATTGACTGAGGGGGGGGGGAACTAACATTCCCGTTTTTAATAAACAAACAAGTTGGAGTGTTTACAGCAAGCCAAAGGACTATGCCCAGTCGAAGCTTTTTGTCTGTCCTGGCACCCGCCATAGAATGGAACCATATAATTAAGAATTTAAAATAGGAATTTATAAAAAGGATTTGTCTTGGTGGAACCAGTTGACGTTAGGACAGCGGACTGTCGTACGGAGAAGCAGACCAAAGCACAGCGTTGTGCGTCGTTCCACGTTTTTATTTACACTGTGAAACTATGCGATACGTAAACAATAAACTAAAGAACAACAACAACAAACCGTGACGCAGAGGTGAAACATACACTGACTCAGAAACAATCTCCCGCAATCCCAGGTGGGAAAAACCACCTACTTAAGTATGATCTCCAATTAGAGACAACGAGGACCAGCTGCCTCTAATCATCCCAAACAAACCAACATAGAAATACAAAACTAGAACATAACAACATAGAAATACAAAAAAGAACATAACATAGAAATACAAAACTAGAACCTGACAACATAGAAATAGAAAGAGAAAAACCCTGTCACGCCCTGACCTACTCTACCATAATAAATAACATATTTCTATGGTCAGGACGTGACAGCAGAGTCCCTGTTCATCTTCTGAAAACGGCTGAAAATCCACATCTTCACAAAGTATTGTGATTAACCCCATAGCAACCCTTCCTGTATTGAAGAAAACGTACTGACTATGACTGGTCCAGCTAGCTATCTGGAGATGAATGGACTGACTGGTCCACCTAGCTATCTGGAGATGAATGGACTGACTATGACTGGTCCACCTAGCTATCTGGAGATGAATGGACTGACTATGACTGGTCCACCTAGCTATCTGGAGATTAATGGACTGACTGGTCCACTTAGCTATCTGGAGATGAATGGACTGACTATGACTGGTCCACCTAGCTATCTGGAGATGAATGGGCTGACTCTGACTGGTCCACCTAGCTATCTGGAGATGAATGGACTGACTATGACTGGTCCACCTAGCTATCTGGAGATGAATGCACTGACTATGACTGGTCCACCTAGATATCTCGAGATGAATGGACTGACTATGACTGGTCCACCTAGCTATCTGGAGATGAATGGACTGACTATGACTGGTCCACCTAGCTATCTGGAGATGAATGTACTGACTATGACTGGTCCACCTAGCTATCTGGAGATGAATGGACTGACTATGACTGGTCCACCTAGCTATCTGGAGATGAATGGACTGACTATGACTGGTCCACCTAGCTATCTGGAGATGAATGGACTGACTATGACAATACTGAACAGCCTTTTAATACCTTCCTTCATCCTACCAACACTGACCAACCTTGAAATACCCTTCCTTCATCCTACCAACACTGACCAACCTTGAAATACCCTTCCTTCATCCTACCAACACTGACCAGCCAATGTGGGAGCTAAGTAATATAAATAATTGTAGTTGCTATGGTGAAGTAGCATAGACATAAGTCCATTGGCCATAGGAAGAGAAGGTGAACACCCAGTCCAAATAAGGTAACGGCCCACTGCGGGTTGTGCAGTAACCTGGCAACTGGACTTGAGTTCTGTATTTACCTCTTCCCTAACCTGACCAACCTTTAAATTCCTTCCTTCCTCTCTAGTGACTCATCTTCTCTACCTGTCCTCCCTCGTCCCCAAGGTGGTCTCCATGACAGCAGACCCGTTCTGACACCGACCCAGAGAGATTACCCCATCAGAACCTCTTGATGCGTCCGAGCTCCTGAGTCCTAACGAGGAACCAGGGATTATATATAGAACTCAGAGCTCCTGAGTCCTAACGAGGAACCAGGTGTATATATAGAACTCAGAGCTCCTGAGTCCTAACGAGGAACCAGGTGTATATATAGAACTCAGAGCTCCTGAGTCCTAACGAGGAACCAGGTGTGTATATATAGAACTCAGAGCTCCTGAGTCCTAACGAGGAACCAGGGATTATATATAGAACTCAGAGCTCCTGAGTCCTAACGGGGAACCAGATGTATATATAGAACTCAGAGCTCCTGAGTCCTAACGAGGAACCAGGTGTGTATATATAGAACTCCCGTTATGAGGAGTGAGACTCTCCCTAAAGACACCGGTCTGGTTCTCAAATCAGACAACGTTCGTTTCTGGCCAAAGGGCTGGCTGAGATATGATACCAATATGATACCATACTACTACTGTACTGGTATAATGATACCAATATGATACCATACTACTGTACTGGTATAATGATACCAATATGATACCAATATGATACCATACTACTACTGTACTGGTATAATGATACCAATATGATACCATACTACTACTGTACTGGTATAATGATACCAACATGATACCAATATGATACCATACTACTGTACTGGTATAATGATACCAATATGATACCATACTACTGTACTGGTATAATGATACCAATATGATACCATACTACTGTACTGGTATAATGATACCAATATGATACCATACTACTGTACTGGTATAATGATACCAATATGATACCAATATGATACCATACTACTACTGTACTGGTGTAATGATACCAATATGATACCAATATGATACCAATATGATACCATACTACTACTGTACTGGTATAATGATACCAATATGATACCATACTACTACTGTACTGGTATAATGATACCAATATGATACCAATATACCATACTACTGTACTGGTGTAATGATACCAATATGATACCATAATACTGTACTGGTATAATGATACCAATATGATACCATAATACTGTACTGGTATAATGATACCAATATGATACCAATATGATACCATACTACTACTGTACTGGTATAATGATACCAATATGATACCATACTACTACTGTACTGGTGTAATGATACCAATATGATACCATACTACTACTGTACTGGTGTAATGATACCAATATGATACCAATATGATACCATACTACTACTGTACTGGTATAATGATACCAATATGATACCATACTACTACTGTACTGGTATAATGATACCAATATGATACCATACTACTGTACTGGTGTAATGATACCAATATGATACCATACTACTACTGTACTGGTATAATGATACCAATATGATACCATACTACTACTGTACTGGTATAATGATACCAATATGATACCAATATGATACCATACTACTACTGTACTGGTATAATGATACCAATATGATACCATACTACTACTGTACTGGTATAATGATACCAATATGATACCAATATGATACCATACTACTGTACTGGTATAATGATACCAATATGATACCATACTACTGTACTGGTATAATGATACCAATATGATACCAATATGATACCATACTACTACTGTACTGGTATAATGATACCAATATGATACCATACTACTGTACTGGTATAATGATACCAATATGATACCAATATGATACCATACTACTACTGTACTGGTATAATGATACCAATATGATACCATACTACTACTGTACTGTTGTAATGATACCAATATGATACCATAATACTACTGTACTGGTATAATGATACCAATATGATACCATACTACTACTGTACTGGTGTAATGATACCAATATGATACCATACTACTACTGTACTGGTATAATGATACCAATATGATACCATACTACTACTGTACTGGTATAATGATACCAATATGATACCAATATGATACCATACTACTGTACTGGTATAATGATACCAATATGATACCATACTACTACTGTACTGGTATAATGATACCAATATGATACCATACTACTGTACTGGTATAATGATACCAATATGATACCAATATGATACCATACTACT
>NW_021822703.1:82866-135193 GCF_901001165.1 Salmo trutta
GTCCTGCAACCCGCCTCTCCCTCAATGTGGTGTGGGTCTACTGTCCTGCAACCCGCCTCACCCTCAATGTGGTGTGGGTCTACTGTCCTGCAACCCGCCTCACCCTCAATGTGGTGTGGGTCTACTGTCCTGCAACCCGCCTCACCCTCAATGTGGTGTGGGTCTACTGTCCTGCAACCCGCCTCTCCCTCAATGTGGTGTGGGTATACTGTCCTGCAACCCGCCTCACCCTCAATGTGGTGTGGGTCTACTGTCCTGCAACCCGCCTCTCCCTCAATGTGGTGTGGGTCTACTGTCCTGCAACCCGCCTCACCCTCAATGTGGTGTGGGTCTACTGTCCTGCAACCCGCCTCACCCTCAATGTGGTGTGGGTCTACTGTCCTGCAACCCGCCTCACCCTCAATGTGGTGTGGGTCTACTGTCCTGCCAACCCGCCTCTCCCTCAATGTGGTGTGGGTCTACTGTCCTGCAACCCGCCTCACCCTCAATGTGGTGTGGGTCTACTGTCCTGCAACCCGCCTCTCCCTCAATGTGGTGTGGGTCTACTGTCCTGCAACCCGCCTCACCCTCAATGTGGTGTGGGTTCTTACTGTCCTGCAACCCGCCTCTCCCTCAATGTGGTGTGGGTATACTGTCCTGCAACCCGCCTCACCCTCAATGTGGTGTGGGTCTACTGTCCTGCAACCCGCCTCACCCTCAATGTGGTGTGGGTCTACTGTCCTGCAACCCGCCCTCACCCTCAATGTGGTGTGGGTCTACTGTCCTGCAACCCGCCTCTCCCTCAATGTGGTGTGGGTCTACTGTCCTGCAACCCGCCTCACCCTCAATGTGGTGTGGTCTACTGTCCTGCAACCGCCTCACCCTCAATGTGGTGTGGGTCTACTGTCCTGCCAACCCGCCTCACCCTCAATGTGGTGTGGGTATACTGTCCTGCAACCCGCCTCACCCTCAATGTGGTGTGGGTCTACTGTCCTGCAAACCCGCCTCTCCCTCAATGTGGTGTGGGTCTACTGTCCTGCAACCCGCCTCACCCTCAATGTGGTGTGGGTATACTGTCCTGCAACCCGCCTCACTCTCAATGTGGTGTGGGTATACTGTCCTGCAACCCGCCTCACCCTCAATGTGGTGTGGGTCTACTGTCCTGCAACCCGCCTCTCCCTCAATGTGGTGTGGGTATACTGTCCTGCAACCCGCCTCACCCTCAATGTGGTGTGGGTCTACTGTCCTGCAACCCGCCTCTCCCTCAATGTGGTGTGGGTATACTGTCCTGCAACCCGCCTCACCCTCAATGTGGTGTGGGTCTACTGTCCTGCAACCCGCTCTCCTTCAATGTGGTGTGGGATACTGTCCTGCAACCCGCCTCACCCTCAATGTGGTGTGGGTCTACGTCCTGCAACCCCGCCTCTCCCCTCAATGTGGTGTGGGTCTACTGTCCTGCAACCCGCCTCACCCTAATGTGGTGTGGGTCTACTGTCCTGCAACCCCCGCCTCTCCCTCAATGTGGTGTGGGTCTACTGTCCTGCAACCCGCCTCACCCTCAATGTGGTGTGGGTTATACTGTCCTGCAACCCGCCTCACCCTCAAGTGGTGTGGGTCTACTGTCCTGCAACCCGCCTCACCCTCAATGTGGTGTGGGTATACTGTCCTGCAACCCGCCTCACCCCTCAATGTGGTGGGGTCTACTGTCCTGCAACCCGCCTCTCCCTCAATGTGGTGTGGGTCTACTGTCCTGCAACCCGCCTCACCCTCAATGTGGTGTGGGTCTACTGTCCTGCAACCCGCCTCTCCCTCAATGTGGTGTGGGTATACTGTCCTGCAACCCGCCTCACCCTCAATGTGGTGTGGGTCTACTGTCCTGCAACCCGCCTCTCCCTCAATGTGGTGTGGGTATACTGTCCTGCAACCCGCCTCACCCTCAATGTGGTGTGGGTCTACTGTCCTGCAACCCGCCTCTCCCTCAATGTGGTGTGGGTATACTGTCCTGCAACCCGCCTCACCTCAATGTGGTGTGGGTCTACTGTCCTGCAACCCGCCTCTCCCTCAATGTGGTGTGGGTCTACTGTCCTGCAACCCGCCTCACCCTCAATGTGGTGTGGGTCTACTGTCCTGCAACCCGCCTCACCCTCAATGTGGTGTGGGTCTACTGTCCTGCAACCCGCCTCACCCTCAATGTGGTGTGGGTCTACTGTCCTGCAACCCGCCTCACCCTCAATGTGGTGTGGGTCTACTGTCCTGCAACCCGCCTCTCCCTCAATGTGGGTCTGTTTTTTTTCTTCTTCTAAAGTATTTCTATTTACCTCCGAACTGGAATACCTCAACTGAAGCTAACTAGCTACCAGCTATCAGTCAGCTAACCGCTGCTAGCGGTCATCAGCTAACCTTTAGCTCGGGAAAGCTCTCGCCAGTTCGCTAGCTAGCTACCAGCTATCAGTCAGCTAACCGCTGCTAGCGGTCATCAGCTAACCTTTAGCTCGGGAAAGCTCTCGCCAGTTCGCTAGCTGGCTACCAGCTATCAGTCAGCTAACCGCTGCTAGCGGTCATCAGCTAACCTTTAGCTCGGGAAAGCTCTCGCCAGTTCGCTAGCTAGCTACCAGCTATCAGTCAGCTAACCGCTGCTAGCGGTCATCAGCTAACCTTTAGCTCGGGAAAGCTCTCGCCAGTTCGCTAGCTAGCTACTAGCTATCAGTCAGCTAACCGCTGCTAGCGGTCATCAGCTAACCTTTAGCTCGGGAAAGCTCTCGCCAGTTCGTACAACGCGTTTCAAACCAGAGCGTACCGGACCTATTTTTCTCTCCGTATCCCCTGGATTCCTACCGCAAACTCTGAACCCTTTTCATCTGGACCATCGCAGCTAGCGAACCGTAACCCGGGTTGACTACTCCTGGCTAACGCTTCCATCCCGGAGCAAGCACCAACTAGCCTGGGGCTAGCCCATGCTAGACCCATCTCCCGGCTAGGGCTCCTGGGCTACTCCTGGCTAACGTTTCCGTCCCGGAGCAAGCACCAACTAGCCTGGGGCTAGCCCATGCTAGACCCATCTCCCGGCTAGGGCTCCTGGGCTACTCCTGGCTAACGTTTCCGTCCTGGAGAAACAGGTATAAATACACAGGAGATAAAGCACCAACTAGCCTGGGGCTAGCCCATGCTAGGCCCATCTCCCAGCTAGGGCTCCTGGGCTACTCCTGAAGCCCACTGCTCGGCTACAATATCCGGACCCCTTCTACTGCCGGTACGGGGTACGGAACCCCGCCGATCCTCTACGACTGGAATACCGACATAATCTGCCCAAGGATTCCAACAGGCCTCTCAGGTGCGAAGTCCCCTGAAGGCCCATTCTGCTAACCGCGGCCTGCTAGCTATCTATAGCATATTGGACTGTTAGCCGATCGGCCAGTTTCTTGGACCACTATACCCATTTTGCCAATTGGATTTGGACCCCTCTGCTACTTGGAACCCTACTAATTCCACGACTGGTCTATCGACGTAAAAAAAAATAAAAAAATACTTTCCCCCATCGCGACGTCCCTCTAAGGCCCTTCTGCTAGCTAGCTATCCCCGGCCTGCTAACTGCTAGCTAGCTATCCCCGGCCTGCTAACTGCTAGCTAGCTATCCCCGGCCTGCTAACTGCTAGCTTGCTATCCCCGGCCTGCTAACTGCTAGCTTGCTATCCCCGGCCTGCTAACTGCTAGCTAGCTATCCCCGGCCTGCTAACTGCTAGCTAGCTATCCCCGGCCTGCTAACTGTCTGAATCGCCGTGTCCCCAGCCAGTCCAACCATTCACTGGACCCATACAATCACTAGGCTACACACACACACACACACACACACACCCAAACACACACCCAAACACACACCCAAACACACACACACACACACACCCAAACACACACACACACTCACTCACTCACTCACTCACACACACACACCCAAACACACACACACACACACACACCCAAACACACACCCAAACACACACACACACTCACTCACTCACTCACTCACACACACACACCCAAACACACACACACACACACACACCCAAACACACACCCAAACACACACACACACTCACTCACTCACACACACACACCCAAACACACACACACACACACACACACCCAAACACACACCCAAACACACACACACACACACACCCAAACACACTCACTCACTCACTCACTCTTCCTTGGCCTTTTCGGTAAACTTAAAAGCTATTTAATTTTAATTTAAAAGAGGGTTGGTCCCAGCAGGACGGAGGATGCTCTTTCTCCTCCGCTGTGCTCTCATCTTCTGTTTCCTGTGGCTTATTGAAGCTCTTCAGCTTTCCAGACTCAGCTGCTGCACAGACATCAGTCTCCTACTGGGTCTGGGTAGGAAACTGACCCAGCAGAGAGCCAGGCAACGCTTACACTGGACATAACCTCTCTCTCTTAGATAGATTTACTATGGAGGAGAGGGGGAGAGGGAGAAGGAGAAGGAGAAGGAGAGAAGGAGAAGGAGAGAAGGAGAAGGAGGAGAGAGAGGAGGAGAAGGAGAAGGAGGAGAGGAGGAGAGAGGGAGAGAGGGAGAGAGGGAGAGAGGGAGAGGAGGAGAGAGGGAGAGGAGAGAGAGGAGGATGGGAGAGAGAGAGAGGAGGATAGGGAGAGAGGGAGAGGAGGAGAGAGGGAGAGGAGAGAGAGGAGGATGGGAGAGAGAGAGAGGAGGATAGGGAGAGGAGAGGGAGAGGGAGAGGAGGAGAGGGGGAGGAGGATGGGCATGGGGAGAGGGAGAGGAGGATGGGGAGAGGGAGAGGAGGATGGGGAGAGGGAGAGGAGGATGGGGAGAGAGGGGGAGAGGAGAAGAGGGAGAGGGAGAGGAGGAGAGGGAGAAGAGAAGAGGAGGAGGGAGAGGAGGAGAGGGAGAGGAGAGGGAGAGGGAGAGGAGGAAAGGGAGAGGAGGAAAGGGAGAGGAGGAGAGGGAGAAGGAGAGGGAGAGGGAGAGAGTTAAAGGGGAGGAAGGGAGGGGGGAGGCAGACCGTGGAGAAGCACAGAGACTGCTGACTGAAGTGAAGAATATATTATAGGGAACAGAGATGATAACAGCTGTATATATTATTGATCTATAGGGAACAGAGATGTTAACAGCTGTATATATTATTGATCTATAGGGAACAGAGATGATAACAGCTGTATATATTATTGATCTATAGGGAACAGAGATGATAACAGCTGTATATATTATTGATCTATAGGGAACAGAGATGATAACAGCTGTATATATTATTGATCTATAGGGAACAGAGATGATAACAGCTGTATATATTATTGATCTATAGGGAACAGAGATGATAACAGCTGTATATATTATTGATCTATAGGGAACAGAGATGATAACAGCTGTATATATTATTGATCTATAGGGAACAGAGATGATAACAGCTGTATATATTATTGATCTATAGGGAACAGAGATGATAACAGCTGTATATATTATTGATCTATAGGGAACAGAGATGATAACAGCTGTATATATTATTGATCTATAGGGAACAGAGATGATAACAGCTGTATATATTATTGATCTATAGGGAACAGAGATGATAACAGCTGTATATATTATTGATCTATAGGGAACAGAGATGTTAACAGTACCTGTATATATTATTGATCTATAGGGAACAGAGATGTTAACAGTACCTGTATATATTATTGATCTATAGGGAACAGAGACGATAACAGCTGTATATATTATTGATCTATAGGGAACAGAGATGATAACAGTACCTGTATATATTATTGATCTCTAGGGAACAGAGATGATAACAGTACCTGTATATATTATTGATCTATAGGGAACAGAGATGTTAACAGTACCTGTATATATTATTGATCTATAGGGAACAGAGATGATAACAGCTGTATATATTATTGATCTATAGGGAACAGAGATGATAACAGCTGTATATATTATTGATCTATAGGGAACAGAGATGTTAACAGCTGTATATATTATTGATCTATAGGGAACAGAGATGTTAACAGCTGTATATATTATTGATCTATAGGGAACAGAGACGATAACAGCTGTATATATTATTGATCTATAGGGAACAGAGACGATAACAGCTGTATATATTATTGATCTATAGGGAACAGAGATGATATATTATTGATCTATAGGGAACAGAGATGATAACAGCTGTATATATTATTGATCTATAGAGAACAGAGATGATAACAGCTGTATATATTATTGATCTATAGGGAACAGAGATGATAACAGCTGTATATATTATTGATCTATAGGGAACAGAGATGATAACAGCTGTATATATTATTGATCTATAGGGAACAGAGATGGTAACACCTGTATATATTATTGATCTATAGGGAACAGAGATGATAACAGCTGTATATATTATTGATCTATAGGGAACAGAGATGATAACAGCTGTATATATTATTGATCTATAGGGAACAGAGATGATAACAGCTGTATATATTATTGATCTATAGGGAACAGAGATGATAACAGCTGTATATATTATTGATCTATAGGGAACAGAGATGATAACAGCTGTATATATTATTGATCTATAGGGAACAGAGATGATAACAGCTGTATATATTATTGATGTTTTCTATATGAAACTGGCCTCTGTTACGTCTGCGTCCCAAATGACAACCCCATTCCCTATGAGCCCTGGTACCCCCCCCCCCAGTGTACTATAGACTGAACAGGGTGCCATTGGGGATGTGGACATGTGGTATTAGCAAATGAAACCCTGCGGGATATTCAAAGAGGTCATTGGTTGGCTACCGCTCTGGATGAGGTCACTGTTGCCGAGGTAGAACTGCGTGCGCGGGCAGAAGTGTCTCTCTAGGTTTATACAGGATAAGGTGGGTTTAATAAGATCTAAACCAAATCTCAACTTTATTACCTTCACTTCCTCCTTCTGATCAACGAGGTTGTGTTGGAGAGAGAGAGAGAGAGAGAGAGAGAGAGAGAGAGAGAGAGAGAGAGAGAGAGAGAGAGAGAGAGAGAGAGAGAGAGAGAGAGAGAGAGAGAGAGAGAGAGAGAGAGAGAGAGAGAGAGAGAGAGAGAGAGATGAAATTATATTTTTCTCTTTGAGGAACTACATGTGAAAGAGGATATGATGCTTCTGGTTTGAAAGTGCAGACGGAACAGAACAGGGAATGAGAGAAACAGCTTTTATCTCCAGACCATCAGACTGGTAAACAGCTTCTATCTCCAGGCCATCAGACTGATAAACAGCTTCTATCTCCAGGCCGTCAGACTGATAAACGGCTTCTATCTCCAGACCATCAGACTGATAAACAGCTTCTATCTCCAGGCCGTCAGACTGATAAACGGCTTCTATCTCCAGACCATCAGACTGATAAACGGCTTCTATCTCCAGACCGTCAGACTGATAAACAGCTTCTATCTCCAGACCATCAGACTGATAAACAGCTTCTATCTCCAGGCCATCAGACTGGTAAACAGCTTCTATCTCCAGACCATCAGACTGATAAACAGCTTCTATCTCCAGGCCGTCAGACTGATAAACGGCTTCTATCTCCAGGCCATCAGACTGATAAGCAGCTTCTAGCACGCCCCCATTCTCATCGACGGGGCTGTAGTGGAGCAGGTTGAGAGCTTCAAGTTCCTTGGTGTCCACATCACCAACAAACTAACATGGTCCAAGCACACCAAGACAGTCGTGAAGAGGGCACGACAAAACCTATTCCCCCTCAGGAGACTGAAAAGATTTGGCATGGGTCCTTAGATGGTCACAAGGTTCTACAGCTGCACCATCGAGAGCATCCTGACCGGTTGCATCACTGCCTGGTATGGCAACTGCTCGGCCTCCGACCGCAAGGCACTACAGAGTGTAGTGCGTACGGCCCAGTATATCACTGAGGCCAAGCTTCCTACTGTCCAGGACCTCTATACCAGGCGGTGTCAGAGGAAGGCCCTAAAAATGGTCAAAGACTCCAGCCACCCTAGTCATAGACTGTTTTCTCTACTACCGCATGGCAAGCGGTACCTGAGCGCCAAGTCTGGGTCCAAGAGGCTTCTAAACAGCGTCTACCCCCAAGCCATAAGACTCCTGAACAGCTTCTACCCCCAAGCCATCAGACTGCTGAACAGCTTCTACCCCCAAGCCATAAGACTGCTGAACAGCTTCTACCCCCAAGCCATCAGACTGCTGAACAGCTTCTACCCCCAAGCCATCAGACTCCTGAACAGCTAATCAAATGGCTACCCAGACTATTTACACTGCCCCCCCCCCTTTTACACCGCTGCTACTCTCTGTTATTATCTATGCATAGTCAATTTAATAACTTTACCTACAGCTATATATTACCTCAATTACCTCGACTAACCGGTGCCCCCGACTAACCGGTGCCCTCGACTAACCGGTGCTACCATCAGTGTACACAGAGGGGTTCATGAGAGCAGAGATGCTGCTGTAGAGCGGAGATGCTGCTGTAGAGCGGAGATGCTGTTGTAGAGATGCTACTGTAGAACAGAGATGCTGCTGTAGATCAGAGATGCTGCTGTAGATCAGAGATGCTGCTGTACAGCTGAATGTTGGTATAATATACAAGCTTTGACTAACCTCAACCCCAGGCTTCAGCTTCCCCTTCTAGACTGGTCTGACTGAACCTCAACCCCAGGCTTCAGCTTCCCCTTCTAGACTGGTCTGACTAACCTCAACCCCAGGCTTCAGCTTCACCTTCTAGACTGGTCTGACTAACCTCAACCCCAGGCTTCAGCTTCCCCTTCTAGACTGGTCTGACTGAACCTCAACCCCAGGCTTCAGCTTCCCCTTCTAGACTGGTCTGACTAACCTCAACCCCAGGCTTCAGCTTCCCCTTCTAGACTGGTCTGACTAACCTCAACCCCAGGCTTCAGCTTCCCCTTCTAGACTGGTCTGACTAACCTCAACCCCAGGCTTCAGCTTCCCCTTCTAGACTGGTCTGACAAACCTCAACCCCAGGCTTCAGCTTCACCTTCTAGACTGGTCTGACTAACCTCAACACCAGGCTTCAGCTTCTAGACTGGTCTGACTAACCTCAACCCCAGGCTTCAGCTTCACCTTCTAGACTGGTCTGACTAACCTCAACACCAGGCTTCAGCTTCCCCTTCTAGACTGGTCTGACTAACCTCAACCCCAGGCTTCAGCTTCCCCTTCTAGACTGGTCTGACTAACCTCAACCCCAGGCTTCAGCTTCACGTTCTAGACTGGTCTGACTAACCTCAACCCCAGGCTTCAGCTTCACCCTCTAGACTGGTCTGACTAACCTCAACCCCAGGCTTCAGCTTCACCTTCTAGACTGGTCTGACTAACCTCAGCCCCAGGCTTCAGCTTCCCCTTCTAGACTGGTCTGACTAACCTCAACCCCAGGCTTCAGCTTCCCCTTCTAGACTGGTCTGACTGAACCTCAACCCCAGGCTTCAGCTTCCCCTTCTAGACTGGTCTGACTAACCTCAACCCCAGGCTTCAGCTTCCCCCTCTAGACTGGTCTGATTAACCTCAACCCCAGGCTTCAGCTTCCCCTTCTAGACTGGTCTGACTAACCTCAACCCCAGGCTTCAGCTTCCCCTTCTAGACTGGTCTGACTAACCTCAACCCCAGGCTTCAGCTTCCCCATCTAGACTGGTCTGACTGAACCTCAACCCCAGGCTTCAGCTTCACCTTCTAGACTGGTCAGGACTTCTTCCCATTCATTTCTATTCTGCTTGTTTACAGGGATATTAGCCAGTGCCACAGACTACCAAATAGACATCTAGGTTGATACCCACCACAAGACAATTTGAGTTCACCATCGACTTAAAGCCACAATGTGTAATTTTACTGTGGCTGTTTCCCACTGCTGTAACAGTATGTCCTTGTTCCTGTTTCCAGACTGTTTGCTGCTGTGTGTATGTGTACCCAACATTGTCTTTTCACATGAAGTGGTTTGTCTATAACCCCCTGCTGTGTGTATTTAACAGTCTCAGTGTTTACTGTGATACCAGGCAGAGGAGGAATGTGGAGTGGCTGTGGCTGGCTAGGGGCTGTTTAGACCATCTGGGCCTGTATTCATCCTTGTCTTGTTGGACTGCTGATCTGGGTTCAGTTCTGACCTTTAAATCCCACTGTATCAGATGGATATATGGACAGGAAGGACCTGATCTCAGCTCAGTCCTGCTACTCTAAGACTTCCACATATTTGGTTTCTTGTTTATCCATTTCTGGGAACATTACATCTGTGACTAAATCACAGCTTCAAGAGCATTAAGTTTAGCTTCAGTTCATTTCTTCTGTTTTCCATGGTGTGAAACTAACACGGGTTTGGACTTTCATGGACGGATGACGAGTTCAAAGATTCTCTCAAACACAATTGGGGGGGAAAAAAACATCCTTTGTCTTTAAAAAAGGGGAACTTTAGCATGATGATAAAAAACAGGCAGGAAAAAAATGTAAAGTAAAAAATAGTAACAACAGGAATAAATCCACAATGAATTAAAATAGCTTGGCTTGATACACGGGTTACCAGGACCTAGACGATGATAGCTTGGCTTTATACACGGGTTACCAGGACCTAGTCAATGATAGCTTGGCTTGATACACGGGTTACCAGGACCTAGTCAATGATAACTTGGCTTGATACACGGGTTACCAGGACCTAGTCAATGATAACTTGGCTTGATACACGGGTTACCAGGACCTAGACGATGATAGCTTGGCTATATACAGGGAGTACCAGGACCTAGTCAATGATAGCTTGGCTTGATACACGGGTTACCAGGACCTAGTCAATGATAACTTGGCTTGATACACGGGTTACCAGGACCTAGACGATTATAGCTTGGCTTGATACACGGGTTACCAGGACCTAGACGATGATAGCTTGGCTTTATACACGGGTTACCAGGACCTAGTCAATGATAGCTTGGCTTGATACACGGGTTACCAGGACCTAGTCAATGATAACTTGGCTTGATACACGGGTTACCAGGACCTAGTCAATGATAACTTGGCTTTATACAGGGAGTACCAGGACCTAGTCAATGATAACTTGGCTTGATACACGGGTTACCAGGACCTAGACGATGATAGCTTGGCTTTATACAGGGAGTACCAGGACCTAGTCAATGATAACTTGGCTTGATACATGGGTTACCAGGACCTAGTCAATGATAACTTGGCTTTATACAGGGAGTACCAGGACCTAGTCAATGATAACTTGGCTTGATACACGGGTTACCAGGACCTAGTCAATGATAACTTGGCTTGATACACGGGTTACCAGGACCTAGTCAATGATAACTTGGCTTTATACAGGGAGTACCAGGACCTAGTCAATGATAACTTGGCTATATACAGGGAGTACCAGGACCTAGTCAATGATAACTTGGCTTTATACAGGGAGTACCAGGACCTAGTCAATGATAACTTGGCTTTATACAGGGAGTACCAGGACATAGTCAATGATAACTTGGCTTTATACATGGGTTACCAGGACCTAGTCAATGATAACTTGGCTTTATACATGGGTTACCAGAACCTAGTCAATGATAACTTGGCTTTATACATGGGTTACCAGGACCTAGTCAATGATAACTTGGCTGTATACACGGGTTACCAGGACCTAGTCAATGATAACTTGGCTTTATACAGGGAGTACCAGGACCTAGTCAATGATAGCTTGGCTTTATACATGGGTTACCAGGACCTAGTCAATGATAACTTGGCTTTATACAGGGAGTACCAGGACCTAGTCAATGATAACTTGGCTTTATACAGGGAGTACCAGGACCTAGTCAATGATAACTTGGCTTTATACAGGGAGTACCAGGACCTAGTCAATGATAACTTGGCTTTATACAGGGAGTACCAGGACATAGTCAATGATAACTTGGCTTTATACATGGGTTACCAGGACCTAGTCAATGATAACTTGGCTTTATACATGGGTTACCAGAACCTAGTCAATGATAACTTGGCTTTATACATGGGTTACCAGGACCTAGTCAATGATAACTTGGCTGTATACACGGGTTACCAGGACCTAGTCAATGATAACTTGGCTTTATACAGGGAGTACCAGGACCTAGTCAATGATAGCTTGGCTTTATACATGGGTTACCAGGACCTAGTCAATGATAACTTGGCTTTATACAGGGAGTACCAGGACCTAGTCAATGATAGCTTGGCTTTATACAGGGAGTACCAGGACCTAGTCAATGATAACTTGGCTGTATACAGGGAGTACCAGGACCTAGTCAATGATAACTTGGCTTTATACAGGGAGTACCAGGACCTAGTCAATGATAACTTGGCTTTATACAGGGAGTACCAGGACCTAGTCAATGATAACTTGGCTTTATACAGGGAGTACCAGGACCTAGTCAATGATAACTTGGCTTTATAGAGGGAGTACCAGGACCTAGTCAATGATAACTTGGCTTTATACATGGGTTACCAGGACCTAGTCAATGATAACTTGGCTTTATAGAGGGAGTACCAGGACCTAGTCAATGATAGCTTGGCTATATACACGGGTTACCAGGACCTAGTCAATGATAACTTGGCTTTATACAGGGAGTACCAGGACCTAGTCAATGATAGCTTGGCTATATACACGGGTTACCAGGACCTAGTCAATGATAACTTGGCTGTATACACGGGTTACCAGGACCTAGTCAATGATAACTTGGCTGTATACATGGGTTACCAGGACCTAGTCAATGATAGCTTGGCTTTATACACGGGTTACCAGGACCTAGTCAATGATAACTTGGCTTTATAGAGGGAGTACCAGGACCTAGTCAATGATAACTTGGCTGTATACACGGGTTACCAGGACCTAGTCAATGATAGCTTGGCTTTATACAGGGGTTACCAGGACCTAGTCAATGATAGCTTGGCTTTATAGAGGGAGTACCAGGACCTAGTCAATGATAACTTGGCTTTATAGAGGGAGTACCAGGACCTAGTCAATGATAGCTTGCCAGTGGTTCTCAATAGATAGAGACCAGTCCAACAAGACAAGGATGAATACAGGCCCAGATGGTCTAAACAGCCCCTAGCCAGCCACAACCACTCCACATTCCTCCTCTGCCTGGTATCACAGTAAACACTGAGACTGTTAAATACACACAGCAGGGGGTTATAGACAAACCACTTCATGTGAAAAGACAACGTTGGGTACACATACACACAGCGGCGTACAGTCTGGAAACAGGAACAAGGACATACTGTTGCAGCAGTGGGAAACAGCCACAGTAAAATTACACATTGTGGCTTTAAGTCGATGGTGAACTCAAATTGTCTTGTGGTGGGTATCAACCTAGATGTCTATTTGGTAGTCTGTGGCACTGGCTAATATCCCTGTAAACAAGCAGAATAGAAATGAATGGGAAGAAGTCCTGACCAGTCTAGAAGGGGAAGCTGAAGCCTGGGGTTGAGGTTAGTCAGACCAGTCTAGAGGGGGAAGCTGAAGCCTGGGGTTGAGGTTAGTCAGACCAGTCTAGAAGGGGAAGCTGAAGCCTGGGGTTGAGGTTAGTCAGACCAGTCTAGAAGGGGAAGCTGAAGCCTGGTGTTGAGGTTAGTCAGACCAGTCTAGAGGGGGAAGCTGAAGCCTGGAGTTGAGGTTAGTCAGACCAGTCTAGAGGGGGAAGCTGAAGCCTGGGGTTGAGGTTAGTCAGACCAGTCTAGAGGGGGAAGCTGAAGCCTGGCGTTGAGGTTAGTCAGACCAGTCTAGAGGGGGAAGCTGAAGCCTGGAGTTGAGGTTAGTCAGACCAGTCTAGAGGGGGAAGCTGAAGCCTGGGGTTGAGGTTAGTCAGACCAGTCTAGAAGCTGAAGCCTGGAGTTGAGGTTAGTCAGACCAGTCTAGAGGGGGAAGCTGAAGGCTGGGGTTGAGGTTAGTCACACCAGTCTAGAACGTGAAGCTGAAGCCTGGGGTTGAGGTTAGTCAGACCAGTCTAGAAGGTGAAGCTGAAGCCTGGGGTTGAGGTTCAGTCAGACCAGTCTAGAAGGTGAAGCTGAAGACTGGGGTTGAGGTTAGTCAGACCAGTCTAGAAGGGGAAGCTGAAGCCTGGGGTTGAGGTTAGTCAGACCAGTCTAGAGGGGGAAGCTGAAGCCTGGGGTTGAGGTTAGTCAGACCAGTCTAGAACGTGAAGCTGAAGCCTGGGGTTGAGGTTAGTCAGACCAGTCTAGAAGGGGAAGCTGAAGCCTGGAGTTGAGGTTAGTCAGACCAGTCTAGAGGGGGAAGCTGAAGCCTGGGGTTGAGGTTAGTCCGACCAGACTAGAACGTGAAGCTGAAGCCTGGGGTTGAGGTTAGTCAGACCAGTCTAGAAGGGGAAGCTGAAGCCTGGAGTTGAGGTTAGTCAGACCAGTCTAGAGGGGGAAGCTGAAGCCTGGGGTTGAGGTTAGTCAGACCAGTCTAGAGGGTGAAGCTGAAGCCTGGGGTTGAGGTTAGTCAGACCAGTCTAGAAGGTGAAGCTGAAGCCTGGGATTGAGGTTAGTCAGACCAGTCTAGAAGGGGAAGCTGAAGCCTGGGGTTGAGGTTAGTCAGACCAGTCTAGAAGGTGAAGCTGAAGCCTGGGGTTGAGGTTAGTCAGACCAGTCTAGAAGAGGAAGCTGAAGCCTGGCGTTGAGGTTAGTCAGACCAGTCTAGAAGGGGAAGCTGAAGCCTGGGGTTGAGGTTAGTCAGACCAGTCTAGAAGGGGAAGCTGAAGCCTGGGGTTGAGGTTAGTCAGACCAGTCTAGAGGGGGAAGCTGAAGCCTGGGGTTGAGGTTAGTCAGACCAGTCTAGAGGGTGAAGCTGAAGCCTGGGGTTGAGGTTAGTCAGACCAGTCTAGAAGGGGAAGCTGAAGCCTGGGGTTGAGGTTAGTCAGACCAGTCTAGAAGGGGAAGCTGAAGCCTGGGATGGAGGTTAGTCAGACCAGTCTAGAAGGTGAAGCTGAAGCCTGGGGTTGAGGTTAGTCAGACCAGTCTAGAAGGTGAAGCTGAAGCCTGGGGTTGAGGTTAGTCAGACCAGTCTAGAAGGTGAAGCTGAAGCCTGGGGTTGAGGTTAGTCAGACCAGTCTAGAAGGTGAAGCTGAAGCCTGGGGTTGAGGTTAGTCAGACCAGTCTAGAAGGGGAAGCTGAAGCCTGGGGTTGAGGTTAGTCAGACCAGTCTAGAAGGTGAAGCTGAAGCCTGGGGTTGAGGTTAGTCAGACCAGTCTAGAAGCTGAAGCCTGGTGTTGAGGTTAGTCAGACCAGTCTAGAAGGGGAAGCTGAAGCCTGGGGTTGAGGTTCAGTCAGACCAGTCTAGAAGGTGAAGCTGAAGCCTGGGGTTGAGGTTAGTCAGACCAGTCTAGAAGGTGAAGCTGAAGCCTGGGGTTGAGGTTAGTCAGACCAGTCTAGAAGGTGAAGCTGAAGCCTGGAGTTGAGGTTAGTCAGACCAGTCTAGAAGGTGAAGCTGAAGCTTGGGGTTGAGGTTAGTCAGACCAGTCTAGAAGGGGAAGCTGAAGCCTGGGGTTGAGGTTAGTCAGACCAGTCTAGAAGGGGAAGCTGAAGCCTGGGGTTGAGGTTAGTCAGACCAGTCTAGAAGGGGAAGCTGAAGCCTGGTGTTGAGGTTAGTCAGACCAGTCTAGAAGGTGAAGCTGAAGCCCGGGGTTGAGGTTAGTCAGACCAGTCTAGAAGGTGAAGCTGAGTTATCTGGGGTGGAATGGCCACTGTTCAGTCAGACCAGAGTCTGAGGTACCAGTCCAGGGATAGTGGTGTTGATGTGAGCCATGATCGACCTTTCAAAGTATTTCATGGCTACAGATGTGAGTGCTTCAGGGCGATAGACATTTAGACTGGTTACCTTGGCGTTTCTTGGGTTCAGGTACTATGGTGGTCTGCTTGAAACATGTTGGTATTACAGACTGAGTCATGGAGAGGTTGAACATGTCTGATCTCAAGGACATTTCCATGTTGGAGGATTCCTTGTTCTCAAGACGTCCCCAATGACATGTCCATGTACTGTTGGAAAAATTCCTAGCAATCACAATGTCCCTGAGGATATTTCTATTTAAAAGATGTAGAATTCCTGAAAAATCTCTTTTCCTGTATTTATTGTGTGAAAGTTGCTCCAGCACTAATACAGGACATCTGTCACTGGCTGTCTTATGTTGGGCAACATCCTCTGCTTCGTCCTACAGGAATAGAAGGGAATACAGATTACCCAGAGGTCTATACTGCAGGAATAGAAGGGAATACAGATTACCCAGAGGTCTATACTACATGAATAGAAGGAATACAGATTACCCAGAGGTCTATACTACAGGAATAGAAGGAATACAGATTACCCAGAGGTCTATACTACAGGAATAGAAGGGAATACAGATTACCCAGAGGTCTATACTGCAGGAATAGAAGGGAATACAGATTACCCAGAGGTCTATACTACATGAATAGAAGGAATACAGATTACCCAGAGGTCTATACTACAGGAATAGAAGGAATACAGATTACCCAGAGGTCTATACTACAGGAATAGAAGGGAATACAGATTACCCAGAGGTCTATACTGCAGGAATAGAAGGGAATACAGATTACCCAGAGGTCTATATTACATGAATAGAAGGAATACAGATTACCCAGAGGTCTATACTGCATGAATAGAAGGAATACAGATTACCCAGAGGTCTATACTGCATGAATAGAAGAAATACAGATTACCCAGAGGTCTATACTGCATGAATAGAAGGAATACAGATTACCCAGAGGTCTATACTGCATGAATAGAAGAAATACAGATTACCCAGAGGTCTATACTACATGAATAGAAGGAATACAGATTACCCAGAGGTCTATACTACAGGAATAGAAGGAATACAGATTACCCAGAGGTCTATACTGCATGAATAGAAGGAATACAGATTACCCAGAGGTCTATACTGCATGAATAGAAGGGAATACAGATTACCCAGAGGTCTATGCTACATGAATAGAAGGAATACAGATTACCCAGAGGTCTATGCTACATGAATAGAAGGAATACAGATTACCCAGAGGTCTATGCTACATGAATAGAAGGAATACAGATTACCCAGAGGAAATACGAGTTCTGCTGGACTGTGAGGCACCCTATTCCCTATGTAGTGCACTACTATAGACCAGAGCCCTATTCCCTATGTAGTGCACTACTATAGACCAGAGCCCTATTCCCTATGTAGTGCACTAATTTATTCTACAGCCCTATTCCCTATGTAGTGCACTAATTTGAACCAGGGCCAAGTTGGTACACAGGACTGAGTGTTTTGTTGTGGAGAGAGAAAGGCTCTAACCCTGTCCCTTTGTCTGCATCCCTACATAGCGCACTACCCTGTGGGCCCTGGTCAAAAGTAGTGCACTACATAGGGAATAGGGAGCCATTTGGGAGACAGCCTGTCCTTCTCCTTTTATCCACCAGGGAGAGAAGCTGACAACGGCTCTTCCTGTGTTCACCAGACACCAAGAGGAACAAAGAAAAGAGTTTCCTGTTCCTGTACAGATGGTTGATGGGAACATCAGCTGACTCTAGACAGGGAAATGGATTCCTGTACAGATGGTTGATGGGAAATCAGCTGACTCTAGACAGGGAAATGGATTCCTGTACAGATGGTTGATGGGGACATCAGCTGACTCTAGACAGGGAAATGGATTCCTGTTCAGATGGTTGATGGGGACATCAGCTGACTCTAGACAGGGGAATGGATTCCTGTACAGATGGTTGATGGGAAATCAACTGACTCTAGACAGGGAAATGGATTCCTGTACAGATGGTTGATGGGAAATCAGCTGACTCTAGACAGGGAAATGGATTCCTGTTCAGATGGTTGATGGGGACATCAGCTGACTCTAGACAGGGGAATGGATTCCTGTACAGATGGTTGATGGGAAATCAGCTGACTCTAGACAGGGAAATGGATTCCTGTACAGATGGTTGATGGGGGACATCAGCTGACTCTAGACAGGGAAATGGATTCCTGTACAGATGGTTGATGGGGGACATCAGCTGACTCTAGACAGGGAAATGGATTCCTGTACAGATGGTTGATGGAGGACATCAGCTGACTCTAGACAGGGAAATGGATTCCTGTACAGATGGTTGATGGGAAATCAGCTGACTCTAGACAGGGAAATGGATTCCTGTACAGATGGTTGATGGGCCATCAGCTGACTCTAGACAGGGAAATGGATTCCTGTACAGATGGTTGATGGGACATCAGCTGACTCTAGACAGGGAAATGGATTCCTGTACAGATGGTTGATGGGGACATCAGCTGACTCTAGACAGGGAAATGGATTCCTGTACAGATGGTTGATGGGGACATCAGCTGACTCTAGACAGGGAAATGGATTCCTGTACAGATGGTTGATGGGACATCAGCTGACTCTAGACAGGGAAATGGATTCCTGTACAGATGGTTGATGGGGGACATCAGCTGACTCTAGACAGGGAAATGGATTCCTGTACAGATGGTTGATGGGACATCAGCTGACTCTAGACAGGGAAATGGATTCCTGTACAGATGGTTGATGGGGACATCAGCTGACTCTAGACAGGGAAATGGATTCCTGTACAGATGGTTGATGGGACATCAGCTGACTCTAGACAGGGAAATGGATTCCTGTACAGATGGTTGATGGGGACATCAGCTAACTCTAGACAGGGAAATGGATTCCTGTACAGATGGTTGATGGGACATCAGCTGACTCTAGACAGGGAAATGGATTCCTGTACAGATGGTTGATGGGGACATCAGCTGACTCTAGACAGGGAAATGGATTCCTGTACAGATGGTTGATGGGAAATCAGCTGACTCTAGACAGGGAAATGGATTCCTGTACAGATGGTTGATGGAGGACATCAGCTGTCTCTAGACAGGGAAATGGATTCCTGTACAGATGGCTGACGGGGGAAATCAGCTGACTCTAGACAGGGAAATGGATTCAAAGCAGCTCGGCTATGTTTGTGTGTTTTTGGTTTTACTATCCTGCACCAGAAGTCCTCAAAAGGACAGTCTAATAAGGACAATGTGGGGACATTTCGCCGGTCCCCAAAAGGAAAAAGGCTATTTTAGGCTTAGGGGTTAGGTTTATGGTTAGGTTTACATCTAGGGTTAGGGTTAGATTTGAGGTTAGGGTTAGAGGTAGGTTAAGGTTAGAGTTAGGTTAAGGGTTATGGTTACAGTTAGAGTTAGGGTTAGATTTGAGGTTAGGTTAGAGTTAGGTTAAGGGTTAGAATTAGAATTCAGGTTAGATTTGAGGATAGGATTAGAGGTAGGTTATGGTTAGAATTAGAGTTAGGGTTAGATTTGAGGTTAAGGTTAGAGTTAGGTTAAGGGTTAGGGTTAGAATTAGAATTCAGGTTAGATTTGAGGTTAGGGTTAGAGTTAGGTTAAGGGTTAGGGTTAGAATTAGAATTCAGGTTAGATTTGAGGTTAGGGTTAGAATTAGAATTCAGGTTAGATTTGAGGTTAAGGTTGGAGTTAGGTTAAGGGTTAGGGTTAGAATTAGAGTTAGAGTTAGATTTCAGGTTAAGGTTGGAGTTAGGTTAAGGGTTAGAATTAGAATTCAGGTTATATTTGAGGTTAGGGTTAGAATTAGAATTCAGGTTAGATTTGAGGTTAGGTTGGAGTTAGGTTAAGGGTTAGAATTAGAATTCAGGTTAGATTTGAGGTTAGGTTAGAGTTAGGTTAAGGGTTAAAATTAGAATTCAGGTTAGATTTGAGGTTAGGTTAGAGTTAAGTTAAGGGTTAGAATTAGAATTCAGGTTAGATTTGAGGTTAGGGTTAGAATTAGAATTCAGGATAGATTTGAGGTTAAGGTTGGTTTAGGTTTAGGGGAAATAGGATTTGAGTGGGAATCCATTATTTGGTCCTAACAAGGATAGAAAAACAAATGTGTGTTTGTTTGTATGAACAGGCTGGGGGAGGAAACGTGTAGCAAAAATGTCTAAATGAAGCCTGTATCTGCAGGATTGCCACAACCCACATGTAAATACAACGGTAGAGCTATAGAGAAGCATTGACCATAGTCTTTCATCATCTGGGTAAAAGTCTAGTTCCTCTTTCCTTCTGTGGCGTCTCTACATCTGTTTCCACAGACCGCACAGGACACAATCTGCTGTGTGTGTGTGTGTGTGACATCAGAAACCTTATCAGAGACAGACATTAACTCCATACAGTGTTGCTGTTGAGCTCTGTGAGAGGAAGTTTAGAACACTTTCCTGTCAGAGTGGATTCTATAGAACACTTTCCTGTCAGAGTGGATTCTATAGAACACTTTCCTGTCAGAGTGGATTCTACAGAACACTTTCCTGTCAGAGTGGATTCTATAGAACACTTTCCTGTCAGAGTGGATTCTATAGAACACTTTCCCGTCAGAGTGGATTCTATAGAACACTTTCCCGTCAGAGTGGATTCTATAGAACACTTTCCCGTCAGAGTGGATTCTATAGAACACTTTCCCGTCAGAGTGGATTCTATAGAACACTTTCCCGTCAGAGTGGATTCTATAGAACACTTTCCCGTCAGAGTGGATTCTATAGAACACTTTCCCGTCAGAGTGGATTCTATAGAACACTTTCCTGTCAGAGTGGATTCTATAGAACACTTTCCTGTCAGAGTGGATTCTATAGAACACTTTCCTGTCAGAGTGGATTCTATAGAACACTTTCCTGTCAGAGTGGATTCTATAGAACACTTTCCTGTCAGAGTGGATTCTATAGAACACTTTCCCGTCAGAGTGGATTCTATAGAACACTTTCCCGTCAGAGTGGATTCTATAGAACACTTTCCTGACAGAGTGGATTCTATACAACACTTTCCTGTCAGAGTGGATTCTATACAACACTTTCCTGTCAGAGTGGATTCTATACAACACTTTCCCGTCAGAGTGGATTCTATAGAACACTTTCCCGTCAGAGTGGATTCTATAGAACACTTTCCCGTCAGAGTGGATTCTATAGAACACTTTCCTGTCAGAGTGGATTCTATAGAACACTTTCCTGTCAGAGTGGATTCTATAGAACACTTTCCTGTCAGAGTGGATTCTATAGAACACTTTCCTGTCAGAGTGGATTCTACAGAACACTTTCCTGTCAGAGTGGATTCTATAGAACACTTTCCTGTCAGAGTGGATTCTATAGAACACTTTCCCGTCAGAGTGGATTCTATAGAACACTTTCCCGTCAGAGTGGATTCTATAGAACACTTTCCCGTCAGAGTGGATTCTATAGAACACTTTCCCGACAGAGTGGATTCTATACAACACTTTCCTGTCAGAGTGGATTCTATACAACACTTTCCTGTCAGAGTGGATTCTATACAACACTTTCCTGTCAGAGTGGATTCTATACAACACTTTCCTGTCAGAGTGGATTCTATAGAACACTTTCCCGTCAGAGTGGATTCTATAGAACACTTTCCCGTCAGAGTGGATTCTATAGAACACTTTCCTGTCAGAGTGGATTCTATAGAACACTTTCCTGTCAGAGTGGATTCTATAGAACACTTTCCTGTCAGAGTGGATTCTATAGAACACTTTCCTGTCAGAGTGGATTCTATAGAACACTTTCCCGTCAGAGTGGATTCTATAGAACACTTTCCTGTCAGAGTGGATTCTATAGAACACTTTCCTGTCAGAGTGGATTCTATAGAACACTTTCCCGTCAGAGTGGATTCTATACAACACTTTCCTGTCAGAGTGGATTCTATAGAACACTTTCCTGTCAGAGTGGATTCTATAGAACACTTTCCTGTCAGAGTGGATTCTACAGAACACTTTCCTGTCAGAGTGGATTCTACAGAACACTTTCCTGTCAGAGTGGATTCTATAGAACACTTTCCTGTCGGAGTGGATTCTATAGAACACTTTCCTATAAGAGTGGATTCTATAGAACACTTTCCTATCAGAGTGGATTCTACAGAACACTTTCCTGTCAGAGTGGATTCTACAGAACACTTTCCTGTCAGAGTGGATTCTATACAACACTTTCCTGTCAGAGTGGATTCTATAGAACACTTTCCTGTCAGAGTGGATTCTATAGAACACTTTCCCGTCAGAGTGGATTCTATAGAACACTTTCCCGTCAGAGTGGATTCTATAGAACACTTTCCTGTCAGAGTGGATTCTATAGAACACTTTCCCGTCAGAGTGGATTCTATACAACACTTTCCTGTCGGAGTGGATTCTATAGAACACTTTCCTGTCAGAGTGGATTCTACAGAACACTTTCCTGTCAGAGTGGATTCTATACAACACTTTCCTGTCAGAGTGGATTCTATAGAACACTTTCCTGTCAGAGTGGATTCTATAGAACACTTTCCCGTCAGAGTGGATTCTATAGAACACTTTCCTGTCAGAGTGGATTCTATAGAACACTTTCCTGTCAGAGTGGATTCTATAGAACACTTTCCCGTCAGAGTGGATTCTATACAACACTTTCCTGTCAGAGTGGATTCTATAGAACACTTTCCTGTCAGAGTGGATTCTATAGAACACTTTCCTGTCAGAGTGGATTCTACAGAACACTTTCCTGTCAGAGTGGATTCTACAGAACACTTTCCTGTCAGAGTGGATTCTATAGAACACTTTCCTGTCGGAGTGGATTCTATAGAACACTTTCCTATAAGAGTGGATTCTATAGAACACTTTCCTATCAGAGTGGATTCTACAGAACACTTTCCTGTCAGAGTGGATTCTACAGAACACTTTCCTGTCAGAGTGGATTCTATACAACACTTTCCTGTCAGAGTGGATTCTATACAACCCTTTCCTGTCAGAGTGGATTCTATACAACACTTTCCTGTCAGAGTGGATTCTATAGAACACTTTCCCGTCAGAGTGGATTCTATACAACACTTTCCTGTCAGAGTGGATTCTATACAACACTTTCCTGTCAGAGTGGATTCTATAGAACACTTTCCTGTCAGAGTGGATTCTATAGAACACTTTCCTGTCAGAGTGGATTCTATAGAACACTTTCCCGTCAGAGTGGATTCTATAGAACACTTTCCTGTCAGAGTGGATTCTATAGAACACTTTCCTGTCAGAGTGGATTCTATAGAACACTTTCCTGTCGGAGTGGATTCCATCCTCTTTCAATGCTTGACACCAACATAAAATAAACATTTCTGAGGGTGTATTCTCTGTTTACCCAGAAGTAAAATCTCATGTAGTTTGGTTAGTCTGTCCACATCAGATTAACAAGGGTGTGAAACAATGTATAACTTTCATAGTGACTGCAGAGTGTTGGGAATATGGCTCCTTTTTCCCCTACTGAAAAATATATCTCAGCTGCTCGATTAAATCCTAGAATGACTTTGTCATCATAATCTTTAGCCCAGATGTTTTGGTCTGTTCTAGACATGATACAAACAAATTCATGAACACATAAATACAAATATTACTTTGATATGATTTATTTTAAAATTGAAAATACAGCTTTAGATGTTGAAACACAAAAAACGCAACTTATCCAGTAGAGGCCTGTCAACCCAAGACAAAGACAGGAGGGAGTTAGGTTCAACAGCCCAGAGGGAGTTAGGTTCAACAGCCCAGAGGGAGTTAGGTTCAACAGCCCAGAGGGAGTTAGGTTCAACAGCCCAGAGGGAGTTAGGTTCAACAGCCCAGAGGGAGTTAGGTTCAACAGCATGTCAACCCTCACATGCCTTGTGCTTGTTCTGTGAACATGTGTGTGGTGTGTGTGTAAATGTTTGTGTGGTGTGTGTGTGTAAATGTCTGTCTGTGTGGTGTGTGTGTGTAAATGTTTGTGTGTGTGTGTGTAAAAGTTTGTGTGTGTGTGTGTAAATGTTTGCTGTGTGTGTGTAAATGTTTTTGCGGTGTGTGTGGGTAAATGTTTGTGTGGTGTGTGTGTGTGTGTGTGTGTAAATGTTTGTGTGGTGTGTGTAAATGTGTGTGTGTGTGTGTGTACATGTTTGTGTGGTGTGTGTACATGTGTGTGGTGTGTGTGTGTGTGTACATGTTTGTGTGGTGTTTGTGGTGTGTGTAAATGTTTGTGGTGTGTGTGTGTAAATGTTTGTGTGGTGTGTGTGTGTGGAAATGTTTGGGTGTGTGTGTGTGTGTGGAAATGTTTGTGTGGTGTGTGTGTGTAAATGTTTGTGTGATGTGTGTGTGTGTGTGTGTGTTGGCATGTTAGTAGAACAACATTGAGAACAGCTTTCTCCTGTCACAACAGTCGTATAACTGTATAATATAGACTGGTCTGCAACATGAAATATACCTCCGTTAGACTTATATAGGCCTCGGCAAAACAACAACCAATACGTCCATACTTTCAGAATAATCCTCAGTAACCTTTAACCTTTCCCACAATCACATGGGACAATATAAAGAAGATAGAGGAGTTTTCACATTTCCGCAGGTAGTCTCTCTACCGTACAGGTGAGCGTCACATGACGTCACTGTCCCAGTACCGTCGGGTAGTAAGGCTACCTAACGGCCGGGTAACGGAACGGGTTGGTCAGTCCCGGGAGAACACGTATTCGGTGTAGCTGGTCCAGATTTTGTCTTCGTTCGGGTCGCTGCTCGCGTACGCGCACGTCCCCGTGGAGCTGCAAGCCACCATGTGGAAACCGACCTCCGCGAGCCTGTCGAACGCCTGCTCGAGAAAGTTATACTTCAGATAATACCGGGAGGTGTACCTCTCAGGTGGTTTGTCCGGGTCTCTGCTCTCGTTCAGAGTCTCTCCGAAAACTTCTTTGGCCAGGGACGTCTTTCCGCAAACCGTTATTCTGGCCACTCGTCTGAACTTGGCGTCCGTTTGAATATCCCTCCCGATGGTGTAGGAGCCCCGGTAACCAATGGTAATAAAGCCATGCTTCTGGAACGGGGAGGGAAGGCTCGGTGTCGGGCTGCTCACGGTCGTCGCCGTGATACTGCTACTACTCAGAGCGCACGCAAGCGAAGCCTCTTCCGGGTCCCCACGGGCGCCCAGCTCGTCCCCGAGAGAGACGTCTTTACTCCCTGTCGGTCTGAGACGCTGTGAGAGCTCATGCAGCTGGAAGAACTCCGCCTCCTTCTGTAACCGACCTCTCTCTTTAAAGAAGTCCGGTAAAACGATGTCCCTTTCCCGCAGATAATCCAGAATATACCTGAACAGAAATCCATCCCGGTCAAAGAAGTATCGTCCTTTGCGATCTTTCGGTAGTTCTGTAGGGCTCTTCTGTCTGAACACAGTCCACAGGAGAGAGTTTGGGACGGAGACTAAAGTTGCATGTCGAGTTACATAGACTTGTCCACCGACGTTTAATTCTATTATATCAGAAAAGGACGACTGTTGGTTCTCGCTGTGCGCCATGTCTCTCCTGCGCGCCTGGCTGGGTAGAACTTCAACCAACTTGGAGAATCCAGGAAACGAACCAAAAAATAACAACAGTACAAATGTAACGGGTTTTGTTTATATGGCTGGAGTTGTGTGGGAGGAGAGAGGAGGAGGAGAAAGGAGGAGAAGGAGAGAGGAGGAGGAGGAGGAGGAGACGGACTGGGGACGCAGCAGAATATTGCTGAAAAGTTAACTCTTCACGGACAGAGGTTTTGACTTCTCTTTATTAGAAGTAAAGCTATGAATCCACTCAAGACTAGAGGTGTAAAGTAATTAAGTAAAAAATACTTGAAAGTACTACTTAAGTCGTTTTTTTACGGTATCTGTAATTTACTATTTATATTTTTGACTACTTTTACTTTTACTTCACTATATTCCTAAAGAAAATAATGTACTTTTTTACTCCGTACATTTTCCTTGACACCCTAAAGTACTCGTTCCATTTCGAATGCTCAGCAGGACTGGACATTATTGTCCAATTCACACACTTCTCAAGAGTCGTCCCTACTGCCTCCGATCTCACAGATTCACTAAAACACAAATGCTTCGTTTGTAAATGAGTGTTGGAGTGTGGCCTCTGGATATCCCGAGAAAATAGGAAAATGGTGCCTTCTGGTTTGCTTAATATAAAGAATGTGAAATGATTTATACTTTTACTCATGTAGTATTTCACTGGGCGACTTGCACTTTTACTTGAGTCATTTTCTATTAATGTATCTTTACTTTTACTCAAGTATGAGAATTGAGTATTTATTCCACCGCTGGTCAAGACAGGAAGAGACTGACATCTAGTGGGGATGATGAGGACATATAAGGCCACGTTTACACAGGAAGCCCAATTCTCATATTTTCCCACTAATTGTTATTTTTGACCAATCTGATCAGATCTTTTGCCAATAATTGGGAAAAAAGGGTCAGAATTGGGCTGCCTGTATAAACAGGGGTTCTCAATAGACAGAGACCCTCCAAGCCAATAGACAGAGACCCTCCAAGCCAATAGACAGAGACCCTCCAAGTCAATAGACAGAGACCCTCCAAGCCAATAGACAGAGACCCTCCAAGCCAATAGACAGAGACCCTCCAAGCCAATAGACAGAGACCCTCCAAGCCAATAGACAGAGACCCTCCAAGCCAATAGACAGAGACCCTCCAAGTCTACAGTGGTTCTCAATAGACAGAGACCCTCCAAGTCTTCAGTGGTTCTCAATAGACAGAGACCCTCCAAGCCTTCAGTGGTTCTCAATAGACAGAGACCCTCCAAGCCAATAGACAGAGACCCTCCAAGTCTACAGTGGTTCTCAATAGACAGAGACCCTCCAAGTCTACAGTGGTTCTCAATAGACAGAGACCCTCCAAGTCTACAGTGGTTCTCAATAGACAGAGACCCTCCAAGCCAATAGACAGAGACCCTCCAAGTTCTCAGTGGTTCTCAATAGACAGAGACCCTCCAAGTCTACAGTGGTTCTCAATAGACAGAGACCCTCCAAGCCAATAGACAGAGACCCTCCAAGCCTACAGTGGTTCTCAATAGACAGAGACCCTCCAAGTCAATAGACAGAGACCCTCCAAGTCTTCAGTGGTTCTCAATAGACAGAGACCCTCCAAGTCAATAGACAGAGACCCTCCAAGCCAATAGACAGAGACCCTCCAAGCCAATAGACAGAGACCCTCCAAGCCAATAGACAGAGACCCTCCAAGTCAATAGACAGAGACCCTCCAAGCCTTCAGTGGTTCTCAATAGACAGAGACCCTCCAAGCCTTCAGTGGTTCTCAATAGACAGAGACCCTCCAAGTCTACAGTGGTTCTCAATAGAGAGACTCTCCAAGTTCTCAGTGGTTCTCAATAGACAGAGACCCTCCAAGCCAATAGACAGAGACCCTCTAAGCCAATAGACAGAGACCCTCCAAGCCAATAGACAGAGACCCTCCAGATAATTGGACAAGAGTGACATCTAGTGTCCAATGTAGAAAAATGCAGATCGGAACATGACTTGAGCACATCTTCATTCTTATCACTTATCACCAGTGGAGAGAGCAGTAACACAGGCTATCTACAGTAAGGAGCTGAACAGGGACTCCTAGACAGTCCTGATAGTGGTCTGAGAGCAGTAACACAGGCTGTCTACAGTAAGGAGCTGAACAGGGACTCCTAGACAGTCCTGATAGTGGTCTGAGAGCAGTAACAGGCTGTCTACAGTAAGGGGCTGAACAGGGACTACCAGACAGTCCTGATAGTGGTCTGAGAGCAGTAACACAGGCTGTCTACAGTAAGGAGCTGAACAGGGACTACTAGACAGTCCTGATAGTGGTCTGAGAGCAGTAACACAGGCTGTCTACAGTAAGGAGCTGAACAGGGACTCCTAGACAGTCCTGATAGTGGTCTGAGAGCAGTAACACAGGCTATCTACAGTAAGGAGCTGAACAGCAACTCCTAGACAGTCCTGATAGTGGTCTGAGAGCAGTAACACAGGCTGTCTACAGTAAGGAGCTGAACAGGGACTCCTAGACAGTCCTGATAGTGGTCTGAGAGCAGTAACACAGGCTGTCTACAGTAAGGGGCTGAACAGGGACTCCTAGACAGTCCTGATAGTGGTCTGAGAGCAGTAACACAGGCTGTCTACAGTAAGGAGCTGAACAGGGACTACTAGACAGTCCTGATAGTGGTCTGAGAGCAGTAACACAGGCTGTCTACAGTAAGGGGCTGAACAGGGACTCCTAGACAGTCCTGATAGTGGTCTGAGAGCAGTAACACAGGCTGTCTACAGTAAGGAGCTGAACAGGGACTCCTAGACAGTCCTGATAGTGGTCTGAGAGCAGTAACACAGGCTGTCTACAGTAAGGAGCTGAACAGGGACTCCTAGACAGTCCTGATAGTGGTCTGAGAGCAGTAACACAGGCTATCTACAGTAAGGAGCTGAACAGGGACTCCTAGACAGTCCTGATAGTGGTCTGAGAGCAGTAACACAGGCTATCTACAGTAAGGGGCTGAACAGGGACTCCTAGACAGTCCTGATAGTGGTCTGAGAGCAGGCTATCTACAGTAAGGAGCTGAACAGGGACTCCTAGACAGTCCTGATAGTGGTCTGAGAGCAGTAGCACAGGCTGTCTACAGTAAGGAGCTGAACAGGGACTACTAGACAGTCCCTGTTCCTAAAATAGAATAGAGCAGAACAGAATAGACCAGACTAGCATAGACTAGCATAGAATAGACTAGCATAGAATAGACTAGCATAGAATAGACTAGCATAGAATAGACTAGCATAGAAAAGCAAAGAATACAATACAACAGAATAGATTAGAAAATATTAGCACAGAACAGAACAGAATAGCATAGAATAACTAAGAACCTCCATATCTCTGTCCATCAGTATCTCTTCTAGATTGGACATTCCTGGTTAGACCAATTCTCCAATCATTTCATCCTATACGGTGCCTACGGAAAGTATTCAGACCCCTTGGCTTTTTCCACATTTTGTTACATTATAGTCTTATTCTAAAATGGATTAAATACCAAAAAAAAATCCTCAGTAATCTACCCATATCGCCCCTGTGCACAGAAGCGATGTCCATACAGAAATGATTTGTCAAGCTCGGCGTGGAAGAACTTGACTGGCCTGCACAGAGCCCTGACCTCAACCCCCTCGAACACCTTTGGGATGAATCGGAACGCCGACTGCGAGCCAGGCCTAATCCCCCAACATCAGGGCCCGACCTCACTAATGCTCTTGTGGCTGAATGGAATCAAGTCCCCGCAGCAATGTTCCCACATCTAGTGGAAAGCCTTCCCAGAAGAGTGGAGGCTGTTATAGCAGCAAAGGGGGGGGGACCAACTCCATATTAATGCCTTCCCTGAAGAGTGGAGGCTGTTATAGCAGCAAAGGGGGGGGACCAACTCCACATTAATGACTTCCCTGAAGAGTGGAGGCTGTTATAGCAGCAAAGGGGGGGGGGGGGGGGACCAACTCCATATTAATGCCTTCCCAGAAGAGTGGAGGCTGTTATAGCAGCAAAGGGGGGGGGACCAACTCCATATTAATGACTTCCCTGAAGAGTGGAGGCTGTTATAGCAGCAAAGGGGGGGGGGAACAACTCCATATTAATGCCTTCCCTGAAGAGTGGAGGCTGTTATAGCAGCAAAGGGGGGGACCAACTCCATATTAATGACTTCCCAGAAGAGTGGAGGCTGTTATAGCAGCAAAGGGGGGACCAACTCCATATTAATGCCTTCCCAGGAGAGTGGAGGCTGATATAGCAGCAAAGGGGGGGGGGACCAACTCCATATTAATGCCTTCCCTGAAGAGTGGAGGCTGATACAGCAGCAAAGGGGGGGACCAACTCCATATTAATGCCTTCCCTGAAGAGTGGAGGCTGTTATAGCAGCAAAGGGGGGGGGGGGGGGGGACCAACTCCATATTAATGCCTTCCCTGAAGAGTGGAGGCTGTTATAGCAGCAAAGGGGGGGGACCAACTCCATATTAATGACTTCCCTGAAGAGTGGAGGCTGTTATAGCAGCAAAGGGGGGGGGGGGGGGACCAACTCCATATTAATGACTTCCCTGAAGAGTGGAGGCTGATACAGCAGCAAAGGGGGGGACCAACTCCATATTAATGCCTTCCCTGAAGAGTGGAGGCTGTTATAGCAGCAAAGGGGGGGGGGGGGGGGGGGACCAACTCCATATTAATGCCTTCCCTGAAGAGTGGAGGCTGTTATAGCAGCAAAGGGGGGGGACCAACTCCATATTAATGACTTCCCTGAAGAGTGGAGGCTGTTATAGCAGCAAAGGGGGGGGGGGGGGGACCAACTCCATATTAATGACTTCCCTGAAGAGTGGAGGCTGTTATAGCAGCAAAGGGGGGGGGGGGGGGGGGGGGGGGGGGGGGGGGGGGGGGGGGGGGGACCAACTCCATATTAATGCCTTCCCAGAAGAGTGGAGGCTGTTATAGCAGCAAAGGGGGGGGTCCAACTCCATATTAATGATGATTATGGAATGAGATGTTAGACGAGCAGGTGTCCACATACTTTTGGCCGTGTAGTGTATTATATTATATTACACTAGAGTTGAGCAGGGAGAGGGAGAGGGTGATATTGATGATATTGATCCCATGCCTCTAGCTCCATTAGCAGAAGGTCACACAGACACACGGAGGGATACAGGAGGATAATTGGGCACCAGGAGGATGAAAACCATGTATGACGACGGCCCAAATAACACCCTATTCCCTATGTGGAGCACTGCCTTTAAACCAAGGCCCATAGGGGATAGGGTGCTATTTGGGATGAACAATACGTTTGGCTCTCTCCCTCTACCCTGTTTAATAAGAGGACAATATAATGCCTAGTGGTTAGAGCGTTGGGCCAGTAACCAGCAGGTAGCCTAGTGGTTAGAGCGTTGGGCCAGTAACCAGCTGGTAGCCTAGTGGTTGGAGCGTTGGGCCAGTAACCAGCAGGTAGCCTAGTGGTTAGAGCGTTGGACCAGTAACCAGCAGGTAGCCTAGTGGTTAGAGCGTTGGGCCAGTAACCAGCAGGTAGCCTAGTGGTTAGAGCTTTGGACCAGTAACCAGCAGGTAGCCTAGTGGTTAGAGCGTTGGGCCAGTAACCAGCAGGTAGCCTAGAGGTTAGAGCGTTGGGCCAGTAACCAGCAGGTAGCCTAGTGGTTAGAGCGTTGGGCCAGTAACCAGCAGGTAGCCTAGAGGTTAGAGCGTTGGGCCAGTAACCAGCAGGTAGCCTAGTGGTTAGAGCGTTGGGCCAGTAACCAGCAGGTAGCCTAGTGGTTAGAGCGTTGGGCCAGTAACCAGCAGGCAGCCTAGTGGTTAGAGCGTTTGGCCAGTAACCAGCAGGGAGCCTAGTGGTTAGAGCGTTTGGCCAGTAACCAGCAGGTAGCCTAGTGGTTAGAGCGTTGGGCCAGTAACCAGCAGGTAGCCTAGTGGTTAGAGCGTTGGGCCAGTAACCAGCAGGTAGCCTAGTGGTTAGAGCGTTGGGCCAGTAACCAGCAGGTAGCCTAGTGGTTAGAGCGTTGGACCAGTAACCAGCAGGTAGCCTAGTGGTTAGAGCGTTGGGCCAGTAACCAGCAGGTAGCCTAGTGGTTAGAGCTTTGGACCAGTAACCAGCAGGTAGCCTAGTGGTTAGAGCGTTGGGCCAGTAACCAGCAGGTAGCCTAGAGGTTAGAGCGTTGGGCCAGTAACCAGCTGGTAGCCTAGTGGTTAGAGCGTTGGGCCAGTAACCAGCAGGTAGCCTAGAGGTTAGAGCGTTGGGCCAGTAACCAGCAGGTAGCCTAGTGGTTAGAGCGTTGGGCCAGTAACCAGCAGGTAGCCTAGTGGTTAGAGCGTTGGGCCAGTAACCAGCAGGTAGCCTAGTGGTTAGAGCGTTGGGCCAGTAACCAGCAGGTAGCCTAGTGGTTAGAGCGTTGGGCCAGTAACCAGCAGGTAGCCTAGTGGTTAGAGCGTTGGGCCAGTAACCAGCAGGTAGCCTAGTGGTTAGAGCGTTGGGCCAGTAACCAGCAGGTAGCCTAGTGGTTAGAGCGTTGGACCAGTAACCAGCAGGTAGCCTAGTGGTTAGAGCGTTGGGCCAGTAACCAGCAGGTAGCCTAGTGGTTAGAGCGTTGGGCCAGTAACCAGCAGGTAGCCTAGTGGTTAGAGCGTTGGGCCAGTAACCAGCAGGTAGCCTAGTGGTTAGAGCGTTGGGCCAGTAACCAGCTGGTAGCCTAGTGGTTAGAGCGTTGGGCCAGTAACCAGCTGGTAGCCTAGTGGTTAGAGCGTTGGGCCAGTAACCAGCTGGTAGCCTAGTGGTTGGAGCGTTGGGCCAGTAACCAGCAGGTAGCCTAGTGGTTAGAGCGTTGGGCCAGTAACCAGCTGGTAGCCTAGTGGTTAGAGCGTTGGGCCAGTAACCAGCAGGTAGCCTAGTGGTTAGAGCGTTGGGCCAGTAACCAGCTGGTAGCCTAGTGGTTAGAGCGTTGGGCCAGTAACCAGCTGGTAGCCTAGTGGTTAGAGCGTTGGGCCAGTAACCAGCTGGTAGCCTAGTGGTTAGAGCGTTGGGCCAGTAACCAGCTGGTAGCCTAGTGGTTAGAGCGTTGGACCAGTAACCAGCAGGTAGCCTAGAGGTTAGAGCGTTGGGCCAGTAACCAGCTGGTAGCCTAGTGGTTAGAGCGTTGGGCCAGTAACCAGCAGGTAGCCTAGAGGTTAGAGCGTTGGGCCAGTAACCAGCAGGTAGCCTAGTGGTTAGAGCGTTGGGCCAGTAACCAGCAGGTAGCCTAGTGGTTGGAGCGTTGGGCCAGTAACCAGCTGGTAGCCTAGTGGTTAGAGCGTTGGACCAGTAACCAGCAGGTAGCCTAGAGGTTAGAGCGTTGGGCCAGTAACCAGCTGGTAGCCTAGTGGTTAGAGCGTTGGGCCAGTAACCAGCAGGTAGCCTAGAGGTTAGAGCGTTGGGCCAGTAACCAGCAGGTAGCCTAGTGGTTAGAGCGTTGGGCCAATAACCAGCAGGTAGCCTAGTGGTTAGAGCGTTGGGCCAGTAACCAGCAGGTAGCCTAGTGGTTAGAGCGTTGGGCCAGTAACCAGCAGGTAGCCTAGGGTTAGAGCGTTGGGCCAGTAACCAGCAGGTAGCCTAGTGGTTAGAGCGTTGGGCCAGTAACCAGCAGGTAGCCTAGTGGTTAGAGCGTTGGACCAGTAACCAGCAGGTAGTCTAGTGGTTAGAGCGTTGGGCCAGTAACCAGCAGGTAGCCTAGTGGTTAGCGCGTTGGGCCCAGTAACCAATACCTGCTGCATGTAGCCTAGCGGTTAGCGCGTTGGGCCCAGTAACCAATACCTGCTGCATGTAGCCTAGCGGTTAGCGCGTTGGGCCCAGTAACCAATACCTGCTGCATGTAGCCTAGCGGTTAGCGCGTTGGGCCAGTAACCAGCAGGTAGCCTAGTGGTTAGAGCGTTGGGCCAGTAACCAGCAGGTAGCCCTAGTGGTTAGAGCGTTGGGCCAGTAACCAGCAGGTAGCCTAGTGGTTAGAGCGTTGGGCCAGTAACCAGCAGGTAGCCTAGTGGTTAGAGCGTTGGGCCAGTAACCAGCAGGTAGCCTAGTGGTTAGAGCGTTGGGCCAGTAACCAGCAGGTAGCCTAGTGGTTAGAGCGTTGGACCAGTAACCAGCAGGTAGCCTAGTGGTTAGAGCGTTGGGCCAGTAACCAGCAGGTAGCCTAGTGGTTAGAGCGTTGGGCCAGTAACCAGCAGGTAGCCTAGTGGTTAGAGCGTTGGGCCAGTAACCAGCAGGTAGCCTAGTGGTTAGAGCGTTGGGCCAGTAACCAGCAGGTAGCCTAGTGGTTAGAGCGTTGGGCCAGTAAACCAGCAGGTAGCCTAGTGGTTAGAGCGTTGGGCCAGTAACCAGCAGGTAGCCTAGTGGTTAGAGCGTTGGGCCAGTAACCAGCAGGGTAGCCTAGTGGTTAGAGCGTTGGGCCAGTAACCAGCAGGTAGCCTAGTGGTTAGAGCGTTGGGCCAGTAACCAGCAGGTAGCCTAGTGGTTAGAGCGTTGGACCAGTAACCAGCAGGTAGCCTAGTGGTTAGAGCGTTGGGCCAGTAACCAGCAGGTAGCCTAGTGGTTAGAGCGTTGGGCCAGTAACCAGCAGGTAGCCTAGTGGTTAGAGCGTTGGGCCAGTAACCAGCTGGTAGCCTAGTGGTTAGAGCGTTGGGCCAGTAACCGAAAGGTTGCTGGATCGATTCCCCGAGCTGAACAAGGTACTAATCTGTCGTTCTGCTCCTGTTCCCCGGTAGGCCATCATTGTAAATAAGAATTTCTTCTTAACTGATTAAGTTAGTTAAAATAAAATTGTACCCAGTTCAGAACCATGGACAGTGACCATTCACCCAATAGATATATGTGTTTATAAAAATTGGATTTGTTTTGTAATTCTTTGTGGGTCTGTGTAATCTGAGGGAAATATGTGTCTCTAATATGGTCGTACATTTGGCAGGAGGTTAGGAAGTGCAGCTGTTTCCACCTCATTTTGTGGGCAGTGTTGCACATAGCCTGTCTTCTCTTGAGAGCCAGGTCTGCCTACGGCGACCTTTCTCAATAGCAAGGCTATGTTCACTGAGTCTGTACATAGTCTAAGATTTCCTTAATTTGGGGTCAGTCACAGTGGTCTCTCTCTCTCTCTCGCTCTCTCTCTCTCTGTCTCTCTGTCTCTCTCGCTCTCTCTCTCTCTCTCTCTCACACACACACACACACACACACACACACACACACACTTGCATACACCACTAGTAACGGTAGGAAAAACCCAGTGACGTTTCTCGTGCTCATTATTCTCATCAAAAGGATGTTCACTTTTCTCTCTCTGACCGCGCGTGAACACCGGACGTCTGACGCCACTCTTATAAAAGTCACCGGGAGGGACGATCCTAGCACGAGCTCTTGAGTTGATCATTACTTAGTTTTCAAGCAGGGTTACCGGAGAATAACGCACCGGGGCCAGTGTTTATCTCTACACCCAGCTCGTTGAGAAGCGGCTGGGTTACCGGAGAATAACGCACCGGGGCCAGTGTTTATCTCTACACCCAGCTCGTTGAGAAGCGGGAGGGTTACCGGAGAATAACGCACCGGGGCCAGTGTTTATCTCTACACCCAGTTCGTTGAGAAGCGGCTTTAAACCTCAAGTTTCCGGTAGAGCCAAGAGACATTTCAGGTAACTTGTTTATTTTCTCATTTTTTGTTGTTGTTGCTGAAGACATGTTAGGCCATGTAAAGGAATCTCTACATCATTGTAAAGTAAATCATTCTGTATTATTATTATTTTTTAAATATACCATTGCTCCAGATATAGCCTATATAATAATTTTCCGTTTTTGAGGAGGGTTGTGTTAAAAAGGACACATTTGATATTTTAAATAGATGTTTGCAGTGATATTACAATTCTCCCATCAGAAGATGAAGTCAGTTTTAACGCGTCAACAGCTCTACGGACTGTCTTAGGGTTGTGCGTAATGGGCTTTTTGGGCACATACATAGAGATTTTGGAAACTAATCTGGGGATTTAAAAACAATGAAGATTGTTGTGTTATTTCTGATGTTATAAAATAGTAACATAATAAATCTAACGAAATAACATAACAAAAGATAATTACAAGTCTAATGTTTTGTCTTTATTTGATCTTTTAGGCTATTCGTCCATCCTTCACTACCACTCAATTCAACGTCCACTTTCTCTCCGCACCCCACCACGCAGGTCTCAATGCCATCCGGTTCCTAGCGAGGACACACGGCTCAGCTACGAGCTAAAAACAACAAAACAAGACAAGATGACCGGCATCCACGTGGAGGGACTGGCGGCGATCGCCCTCTTCTACGTTCTGATCCTCGCGGTGGGGATCTGGGCAGCGTGGAAGAACAAACACGCCGGGGAAGCGGAGGGTACAAACCGCAGTGAAACCATCATGGTCGGTGGCAGAGACATTGGTTTATTTGTAGGTGGTTTTACCATGACCGGTGAGTTTCGTTGCGTGTGAATGATTGAGATAGGTTAGTCGATTTCCTATTTGTAAGTTGATTTCTAAATGAATGTGATTCTGGATTCTAGAAGTTTACTAACAGAATGTTGTAGGACGATACACCCTTTTAAAAATGTTAAAATGTTTTACTTGATTGATATAAAAACCGGTTGTAAAAACATAAAGGCTACTTCAATTTGATAACTCATGCTCGATGGTGAGGAGAAATGCTTTAACTAAAGACACCAACTAACATGTTTGAATTGCAACATTGAACATCTTTAGTTTACAGATTTTTTAAATTTTTTAAATACATTATTCCGTGAAGAAACTCATAATCGGACCAAGCTTTCATTTTCAAGCACAATTCAAAATAAGCGCAATGTTGTAACCTTGTCGTTTGGTTTTACGCGCGTCGGGTCGTCGTGATTTTACTCTCTGAATTACTGTCGGCTGAACATTTATATTTAGTTGTTGTCGTCATTGCAGCGACCTGGGTTGGTGGAGGATATATCAACGGAACAGCGGAGTACGTCTATCTTCCTGGGTATGGCTTGGCTTGGGCACAAGCGCCTTTTGGATATGCGCTAAGTCTAGTCGTAGGTGAGTCATCTCAATATAAACGGTGTGTTCGGAAAGTATTCAGAACCCTTAAATTTTTCCAAATTGTGTTACCTTACAGCCTTATTCTAAAATGGATTAAATCCCCCCCTCATTAATCTACACAAAATGCCCTATAATGACATCACAATACCCCATAATGACATCACAATACCCCATAATGACATCACAATACCCCATAATGACATCACAATACCCCATGATGACATCACAATACCCCATGATGACATCACAATACCCCATGATGACAAAGCGAAAATAGGTTTTTAGAAATGTTTGCAAATGTATTAACAATGAAAAACAGAAATACTTGATTTACATAAATATTCAGACCCTTTGCTATGAGACTCTAAATTGAGCTCAGGTGCATCCTGTTTCCATTGATCATCCTTGAGATGTTTCTACAACTTGATTGGAGTCCACCTGTGGTAAATTCAATTGATTGGACATGATTTGGAAAGGCACACACCTGTCTATATAAGGTCCCACTGTTGACAGTGCATGTCAGAGCAAAAACCAAGCCATGAAGTTGAAGGAATTGTCCTTAGAGCTCCGAGACAGGATTGTGTCGAGGCACAGATCTGGGGAAGGGTACCAATAAATGTCAGCAGCATTGAAGGTCCCCAAGAACACAGTGGCCTCCATCATTCTGAAATGGAAGAAGTTTGGAACCACCAAGACTCTTCCTAGAGCTGGCCGCCCGGCCAAACTGAGCAATCGGGGGAGAAGGGCCTCGGTCAGGGAGGTGACCAAGAACCCGATGGTCACTCTGACAGAGCTCCAGAATTCCTCTGTGGAGATGGAGGAACCTTCCAGAAGGACAACCATCTCTGCAGCACTCAAACAATCTGGCCTTTATGGTAGAGTGGCCAGACAGAAGCCACTCCTCAGTAAAAGACACATGACAGCCCACTTGGAGTTTGCCAAAAGGCACCTAAAGACTCGCAGAGCATGAGAAACAAGATTATCTGATCTTGAGTGGCCCAGCCAGGGTCCAGACTTCAACCCGATTGAACATCTCTGGAGAGACCTGAAAATAGCTGTGCAGCGACGCTCCCCATCCAACCTGACAGAGCTTGAGAGGATCTGCAGAGAAGAATGGAAGAATACAGGTGTGCCAAACTTGTAGCGTCATACCCAAGAAGACTCTAAGTTGTAATCGCTGCCAAAGGTGCTTCAAACAAAGTACTGAGTAAAGGGTCTGAAAACTTATGTAAAATGTGATATTTCCGTTTTCTATTTTAATTTCTTTTGTAACATTTTCTAAAAACCTGTTTTTGCTTTGTCGTTATGGGGTATTGTGATGTCGTTATGGGGTATTGTGATGTCATCATGGGGTATTGTGATGTCATTATGGGGTATTGTGATGTCATTATGGGGTATTGTGATGTCATCATGGGGTATTGTGTGTAGATTGATGAGGGAAACATTTAATTTAATCTATTGTAGAATAAGGCTGTAATGTAACAAAATGTGTAAAAAAGTCAAGGGGTCTGAATACCTCCTGAGTGCCACTGTGTAGTAGACTACAGTTTGTAATATATAAATTAACAACGTAGATTTACTTGTGAAATAATCCAAATATATTTTACATTCTTGTGAAAATCTCCAATATTCTGTGCGTTTAAACCTGTCAACATTCCTCCCGCGTTGCAGGAGGCCTGTTCTTCGCCAAGCCCATGCGTTCCCGAGGTTACGTCACCATGCTGGACCCTTTCCAGCAGAAGTATGGGAAGAGGATGGGCGGTCTGCTCTTCATACCTGCTCTAATGGGAGAGATCTTCTGGTCGGCGGCCATTTTATCTGCTCTGGGCAAGTTATTATGAACGATGTATTACAGCACAGTGTGATCAAATCAAATGTATTTATAAAGCCCTTCTTACATCAGCTGATATCTCAAAGTGCTGTACAGAAACCCAGCCTAAAACCCCAAACAGCAAGCAATGCAGGTGTAGAAGCACGGTGGCTAGGAAAAACTCCCTAGAAAGGCCAAAACCTAGGAAGGGATCTCTTGTCTGTGTTGTTACTATCTCTGATCAGGTCTCCCTGTCTCTCTGTTCCTCTAGGAGCCACGCTGAGTGTGATCATAGATATAAACATCAAGATGTCTGTGGTGATGTCTTGTCTGTGTTGTTACTATCTCTGATCAGGTCTCCCTGTCTCTCTGTTCCTCTAGGAGCCACGCTGAGTGTGATCATAGACATAAACATCAAGATGTCTGTGGTGATCTCTGCCTGTATTGCCATCTTCTACACGTTAGTCGGAGGTCTGTATTCTGTAGCGTACACCGACGTGGTGCAACTCTTCTGTATCTTCCTGGGACTGGTGAGACACTCGGCCCGTACCAAATACTTATTTCAGCCGGACTTCATTTTTGCTTGGGAGTTTGTACTTTGGGGACCAATTCCGTTGGGTTCCATTGTAGCTGAAACATTTGAAAGAATTTGAGAAGGAGTAGGGACGACTCTCACTATTAAAAACCTTATACTATATTTCTACAACTATTTAATACATTATACTATATTTCTACAACTATTTCATACATTATACTATATTTCTACAACTATTTAATACATTATACTATATTTCTACAACTATTAAAAACACGATTCTATATTTCTACAACTATTTAATACATTATACTATATTTCTACAACTATTTAATACATTATACTATATTTCTACAACTATTTAATACATTATACTATATTTCTACAACTATTTAATACATTATACTATATTTCTACAACTACTTAAAACATTATACTATATTTCTACAACTACTTAAAACATTATACTATACTTCTACAACTATTTAATACATTATACTATATTTCTACAACTATTTAATACATTATACTATATTTCTACAGCTATTTAAAACAGGATACTATATTTCTACAACTATTTAATACATTATACTATATTTCTACAACTAATACATTATACTATATTTCTACAGCTATTTAATACAGGATACTATATTTCTACAGCTATTTAATACATTATACTATATTTCTACAACTATTTAAAACGTGCCATTCTGGCTGTAGCAGTGTGTGTTTGACCCGGGTTTGACGTGTTCCCGTGTGTCGCTGTCTCTGCCTCTGTGTCAGTGGGTTTCAGTACCGTTCGCTCTGAACAACCCAGCCGTGTCTGACATCAAGATCAGTGCAGTGAAGGAGATCTACCAAGCTCCCTGGAAGGGAAACATCAAGAGAGAAGATGCCTGGGTCTGGATAGACAACTTCTGTCTGCTGGTACGTACAGTTCTGGATAGGACTGGTTCTGGATAGGACTGGGTCTGGATAGGACTGGTTCTGGATAGGACTGGGTCTGGATAGGACTGGTTCTGGATAGGACTGGTTCTGGATAGGACTGGGTCTGGGTAAGATTGGGTCTGGATAGGACCTGGTTCTGGATAGGACTGGTTCTGGATAGGACTGGGTCTGGATAGGACTGGTTCTGGATAATACTGGTTCTGGATAGGACTGGTTCTGGATAGGACTGGTTCTGGATAGGACTGGTTCTGGATAATACTGGTTCTGGATAAGATTGGGTCTGGATAGGACCTGGTTCTGGATAGGACTGGTTCTGGATAGGACTGGGTCTGAATAATACTGGGTCTGGGTAAGACTGGTTCTGGATAGGACTGGTTCTGGATAGGACTGGGTCTGGATAGGACTGGGTCTGGATAATACTGGGTCTGGATAGGACTGGTTCTGGATAGGACTGGTTCTGGATAGGACTGGGTCTGAATAATACTGGTTCTGGATAGGACTGGGTCTGGATAGGACTGGTTCTGGATAGGACTGGTTCTGGATAGGATTAGTTCTGGATAGGACTGGGTCTGGATAGGACTGGTTCTGGATAATACTGGGTCTGGATAGGACTGGTTCTGGATAGGACTGGTTCTGGATAATACTGGGTCTGGATAGGACTGGTTCTGGATAATACTGGGTCTGGATAGGACTGGTTCTGGATAAGACTGGTTCTGAATAGGACTGGTTCTGGATAAGACTGGGTCTGGATAAGACTGGTTCTGGATAGAACTGTGTCTGGATAAGACTGGTTCTGGATAGGACTGGTTCTGGATAGGACTGGTTCTGGATAGGATTAGTTCTGGATAGGACTGGGTCTGGATAGGACTGGTTCTGGATAGGACTGGTTCTGGATAGGACTGGGTCTGAATAATACTGGGTCTGGGTAAGACTGGTTCTGGATAGGACTGGTTCTGGATAATACTGGGTCTGGATAGGACTGGTTCTGGATAAGACTGGTTCTGAATAGGACTGGTTCTGGATAGAACTGGGTCTGGATAAGACTGGTTCTGGATAATACTGGTTATGGATAGGACTGGTTCTGGATAGGACTGGTTCTGGATAGGACTGGGTCTGGATAGGACTGGTTCTGGATAGGACTGGTTCTGGATAAGACTGGGTCTGGATAATACTGGTTCTGGATAGAACTGGGTCTGGATAAGACTGGGTCTGGATAGGACTGGTTCTGGATAGGACTGGTTCTGGATAGGACTGGGTCTGGATAGGACTGGTTCTGGATAGGACTGGGTCTGGATAAGACTGGGTCTGGATAATACTGGTTCTGGATAAGACTGGGTCTGGATAAGACTGGGTCTGGATAGGACTGGGTCTGGATAAGACTGGTTCTGGATAAGACTGGGTCTGGATAAGACTGGGTCTGGATAGGACTGGTTCTGGATAGGACTGGTTCTGGATAGGACTGGTTCTGGTACTCCAGCAGACAGAACATTTACTGTTTAAGGAGTAGTGATTATGTTCTGATTGTAACGATACTTACTGAAGAATCCACTGTCTCCTCTCTGTGTTCTGGATGAATTCACTGTCTCCTCTCTGTGTTCTGATTGAATTCACTGTCTCCTCTCTGTGTTCTGATTGAATTCACTGTCTCCTCTCTGTGTTCTGGATGAATTCACTGTCTCCTCTCTGTGTTCTGGATGAATCCACTGTCTCCTCTCTGTGTTCTGGATGAATCCACTGCCTCCTCTCTGTGTTCTAGATGAATCCACTGTCTCCTCTCTGTGTTCTAGATGAATCCACTGTCTCCTCTCTGTGTTCTAGATGAATCCACTGTCTCCTCTCTGTGTTCTAGATGAATCCACTGTCTCCTCTCTGTGTTCTAGATGAATCCACTGTCTCCTCTCTGTGTTCTAGATGAATCCACTGTCTCCTCTCTGTGTTCTAGATGAATCCACTGTCTCCTCTCTGTGTTCTAGATGTTGGGGGGGATTCCCTGGCAGGTGTATTTTCAACGAGTTCTCTCTGCCTCTTCCGCTACGTACGCCCAGGTGCTGTCGTTCATCGCGGCTGCAGGGTGCCTGGTCATGGCTGTGCCCTCAGTAATGATCGGGGCTATAGGGGCTTCCACAGGTGAGACACGCACACACCCAAACACACACACACACACCCAAACACACACACACACACCCAAACACACACACACACACACACCCAACACACACACACACACACACCCAAACACACACACCCAAACACACACACACACACACACACACACACACACACACACACACACACACACACACCCAAACACACACACACACACACACACACACACACACCCAAACACACACACACACACACACACACACACACACACACACACACCCACACACACCCCCAGCTGGGCTACAGTTACTTTATGTCTGAGCGGTTCTACCTTGGACGTCTCGTTCCGTCGCGTTGCTTGATTTGTATCTGTTAGTTGTTGTCCTATTATTCCCAAACGTCTGATGGAGAGTTCCTCATCTGGTAGCCTAATGATGATACATATTTCAGAGGTCTGTCCCCCTGCTGGGCGTTGGGGGGGGGAGGGAAGGGGGGTCCGGGGGGGGGAGGGAAGGGGGTCCGGGGGACACCTCTGGGTGTAACCGTGTTCCCCCTCAGATCTCTGGAAAAGCTCCAAAAAAACCATCATCAGCTGGTCCCTTCATCCATTATGGAGGATCGTTCTCTCTCTCTCTCTCTCTCTCTCCGTCTCTCTCCCTCTCAACCTCTCTATCCGTCTCTCTCCCTCTCAATCTCTCAATATCTCTCTCTCTCTCCGTCTCTCTCCCTCTCAATCTCTCAATATCTCTCTCTCTCTCCGTCTCTCTCCCTCTCAATCTCTCAATATCTCTCTCTCTCCCTCCGTCTCTCTCCCTCTCAATCTCTCAATATCTCTCTCTCTCTATCCGTCTCTCTCCCTCTCAATCTCTCAATATCTCTCTCTCTCCCTCTCAATCTCTCAATATCTCTCTCTCTCTCCGTCTCTCTCCCTCTCAATCTCTCAATATCTCTCTCTCTCTCCGTCTCTCTCCCTCTCAATCTCTCAATATCTCTCTCTCTCTCCGTCTCTCTCCCTCTCAATATCTCTCTCTCTCTCCGTCTCTCTCCCTCTCAATATCTCTCTCTCTCTCCGTCTCTCTCCCTCTCAATCTCTCAATATCTCTCTCTCTCTCTCCGTCTCTCTCCCTCTCAATCTCTCAATATCTCTCTCTCTCTCCGTCTCTCTCCCTCTCAATCTCTCAATATCTCTCTCTCTCTATCCGTCTCTCTCTCTCTCAACCTCTCTCTCCGTCTCCCTCCCTCTCAATCTCTCAATATCTCTCTCTCTCTCTCCGTCTCTCTCCCTCTCAATCTCTCAATATCTCTCTCTCTCTCCGTCTCTCTCCCTCTCAATCTCTCAATATCTCTCTCTCTCTATCCGTCTCTCTCTCTCTCAACCTCTCTCTCCGTCTCCCTCCCTCTCAATCTCTCAATATCTCTCTCTCTCTATCCGTCTCTCTCTCCGTCTCTCCGTTTACTACTGTGAACTTTGTAAATATTACATCTGAGGAGAAGCAAAAGGGACTGAATTAGGTTTGATCTCCAGGGTTTAACTCCAGCATCAAAGTCCTGCTGAATCACTGTCTGTACACTCAGTTACTGAGTCAGGAATGGGAGGTGAAATGCTACGTTAAGGGGTGATATATAGTTACAGTAGGACTACGTCCAGTGACGGGAAGTGAAATGCTACGTTAAGGGATGATATATAGTTACAGTAGGACTACGTCCAGTGACGGGAGGTGAAATGCTACGTTAAGGGATGATATATAGTTACAGTAGGACTACGTCCAGTGACGGGAGGTGAAATGCTACGTTAAGGGATGATATATAGTTACAGTAGGACTACGTCCAGTGACGGGAGGTGAAATGCTACGTTAAGGGGTGATATATAGGTTACAGTAGGACTACGTCCAGTGACGGAGGTGAAATGCTACGTTAAGGGGTGATATATAGTTACAGTAGGACTACGTCCAGTGACGGGAGGTGAATGCTACGTTAAGGGGTGATATATAGTTACAGTAGGACTACGTCCAGTGACGGGAGGTGAAATGCTACGTTAAGGGGTGATATATAGTTACAGTAGGACTACGTCCAGTGACGGGAGGTGAAATGCTACGTTAAGGGATGATATATAGTTACAGTAGGACTACGTCCAGTGACGGGAGGTGAAAATGCTACGTTAAGGGGTGATATATAGTTACAGTAGGACTACGTCCAGTGACGGAGGTGAAATGCTACGTTAAGGGGTGATATATAGTTACAGTAGGACTACGTCCAGTGACGGGAGGTGAAATGCTACGTAAGGGGTATATATAGGTTTACAGTAGGACTACGTCCAGTGAAGGAGGTGAAATGCTAGTTAAGGAGGTGATATATAGTTACAGTAGGACTACGTCCAGTGACGGGAGGTGAAATGCTACGTTAAGGGGTGAGATATAGTTACAGTAGGACTACGTCCAGTGACGGGAGGGTAAAATGCTAACGTTAAGGGATGATATATAGTTACAGTAGGACTACGTCCAGTGACGGGAGGTGAAATGCTACGTTAAGGGGTGATATATAGTTACAGTAGGACTACGTCCAGTGACGGGAGGTGAAATGCTACGTTAAGGGATGATATATAGTTACAGTAGGACTACGTCCAGTGACGGGAGTGAAATGCTACGTTAAGGGATGATATATAGTTACAGTAGGACTACGTCCAGTGACGGGAGGTGAAATGCTACGTTAAGGGATGATATATAGTTACAGTAGGACTACGTCCAGTGACGGGAGGTGAAATGCTACGTTAAGGGGTGATATATAGTTACAGTAGGACTACGTCCAGTGACGGGAGGTGAAATGCTACGTTAAGGGGTGATATATAGTTACAGTAGGACTACGTCCAGTGACGGGAGGTGAAATGCTACGTTAAGGGATGATATATAGTTACAGTAGGACTACGTCCAGTGACGGGAGGTGAAATGCTACGTTAAGGGGTGATATACAGTTACAGTAGGACTACGTCCAGTGACGGGAGGTGAAATGCTACGTTAAGGGGTGATATATAGTTACAGTAGGACTACGTCCAGTGACGGGAGGTGAAATGCTACGTTAAGGGGTGATATATAGTTACAGTAGAACTACGTCCAGTGACGGGAGGTGAAATGCTACGTTAAGGGATGATATATAGTTACAGTAGGACTACGTCCAGTGACGGGAGGTGAAATGCTACGTTAAGGGGTGATATATAGTTACAGTAGGACTACGTCCAGTGACGGGAGGTGAAATGTTACGTTAAGGGGTGATATATAGTTACAGTAGGACTACGTCCAGTGACGGGAGGTGAAATGCTACGTTAAGGGGTGATATATAGTTACAGTAGAACAGACAATCTGACATGACTGTTTATCATCATGTATAAAGCTGTAGTAGGGTTGTACTGTTATGGAGGTTTCCCATTGGTCTTTCTAACCTCCACAGTTGTAGTTCTTTAGTAGGTTCCTTTGACCGCTGTTCTTCCACAGTTGTAGTTCTTCAGTAGGTTCCTTTGACCCCTGTTCTGCCACAGTTGTAGTTCTTTAGTAGGTTCCTTTGACCGCTGTTCTGCCACAGTTGTAGTTCTTCAGTAGGATCCTTTGACCTTTGTTCTTCCACAGTTGTAGTTCTTCAGTAGGTTCCTTTGACCTCTGTTCTTCCACAGTTGTAGTTCTTTAGTAGGATCCTTTGACCTCTGTTCTGCCACAGTTGTAGTTCTTTAGTAGGTTCCTTAGTTTGACCACTGTCTATCCTGTGGGTTCGTGCTCTGCAGCGTTCGCGGAGTGCGACCCTGCCTCGCACGGGAGGCGGCGCGGGTCCTGGTCCAGGCACTTGTCATCTCCCGTCTGGATTACTGCAACTCGCTGTTGGCTGGGCTCCCTGCCTGTGCCATTAAACCCCTACAACTCATCCAGAACGCCGCAGCCCGTCTGGTGTTCAACGTTCCCAAGTTCTCTCACGTCACCCCGCTCCTCCGCTCTCTCCACTGGCTTCCAGTTGAAGCTCGCATCCGCTACAAGTCCATGCTGCTTGCCTACAGAGCTGTGAGGGGAACGGCACCTCCGTACCTTCAGGCTCTGATCAGGCCCTACACCCAAACGGGGGCACTGCGTTCATCCACCTCTGGCCTGCTCGCCTCCCTACCTCTGAGGAGGCACAGCTCCCGCTCAGCCCAGTCAAAACCGTTCGCTGCTCTGGCACCCCAATGGTGGAACAAGCTCCCTCACGATGCCAGGACAGCGGAGTCAATCACCACCTTCCGGAGACACCTGAAACCCCACCTCTTTAAGGAATACCTGGGATAGGATAAAGTAATCCTTCTACCCCCCCCCTTAAAAGATTTAGATGCACTATTGTAAAGTGGTTGTTCCACTGGATATCTTAAGGTGAATGCACCAATTTGTAAGTCGCTCTGGATAAGAGCATCTGCTAAATGACTTAAATGTAAATGTAAATGTACCTGTTTTTTCTGGTTCTAAGTTCTAAGTTCTTGGTTCTGGGTTCTTGACTGTTGTGTGTACTGATCCTCATGTTCCTCAGACTAGAACCAGAGAAAGGGGAGTCCTTTAGATTCAGCTGTGGTTCCAGGTTCCAAACGATATGTTGTGTTTCTGGTGTTCTTCAGACTGGAACCAGACTGCGTATGGACCTGTACCTCCCAAGGAGAGGGACCAGGCAGACATGATATTACCCATAGTCCTCCAGTACCTCTGTCCTCCCTTCGTCTCCTTCTTCGGCCTGGGGGCGGTCTCTGCTGCTGTGATGTCATCCGCCGACTCCTCCATCCTATCGGCTAGCTCCATGTTCGCTCGGAACATCTACCAGCTGGCCTTCCGCCAATCGGTGAGTTGGAAGGGGGGGGGGGGCGGGACTAAAAACCACCACTTACTACTTCCTGTTCACAAAATATCTAAACTTCATAGAAGCAGTTGAGACGCTGTTCTCTGTGTTGTTGTTGTTGTGTTGTTGTTGTTGTTGTTGTTGTTGTTGTGTTTGTTGTTGTTGTTGTGTTGTTGTTGTGTTGTTGTGTTGTTGTTGTTGTGTTGTTGTTGTTGTTGTGTTGTTGTTGTTGTGTGTGTTGTTGTTGTTGTGTTGTTGTTGTGTGTTGTTGTGTGTTGTTGTTGTTGTGTTGTTGTTGTTGTTGTGTGTTGTTGTGTGTTGTTGTGTGTGTTGTTGTGTGTGTGTTGTTGTTGTTGTGTGTTGTTGTGTGTGTTGTTGTGTTGTGTTGTGTTGTTGTGTGTTGTGTGTGTGTGTTGTTGTTGTTGTTGTGTTGTTGTGTGTTGTTGTGTTGTTGTTGTGTGTTGTTGTTGTTGTGTGTTGTTGTTGTGTGTTGTTGTGTGTGTTGTTGTGTGTGTGTGTAACGTTGTACACCCTTCCTCCTCCCCCCCTTCAGGCATCGGACACGGAGATCGTGTGGGTAATGCGCGTCACCATCTTTGTATTCGGCGGCCTGGCCACGGCGATGGCGTTGCTAACGGGCACGGTGTACGGGTTGTGGTACCTGAGCTCCGACCTGGTCTACGTTATTATCTTCCCTCAGCTCATCTCTGTCCTCTTCGTCAAGGGAACCAACACATACGGTTCCGTCGCCGCTTACGTCTTCGGTCTGATCCTGAGGATCGGAGGAGGGGAGCCTTACCTCTCAATACCCCCCTTCATCTACTACCCTGGCTGGCAGCTGGAGGACCGGATTCATCATCTGACCGGAGAGGTGGAGCACATAGTGGTGCAGAAGTTCCCGTTTAAAACCGTCTCCATGTTGGCCTCCTTCTTAGGCAACGTGGCTTTCTCCTACCTGGCCAAGTATCTGTTTGAGAGCGGCAAGTTGTTGCCCAAGTATGACTTCTTGGACGCGGTGTTGGCCCAGCACAGCATAGAGAACATGGACAAGACCACGTTGGTCAATCGTAACGACATGGCGTTGTCTGAGATGGCGCCTGTCAAACCACGGCTCAGCGTTCAACTGGCTGCTACGTTCACCCGTAGAGACACTCTGGCCGAGGAGGACTCTAGTCCTGAAGACAGCCCCAACCACAAGACCCTGGACTAAAAACCCCCCCGGGGACCTTTAAACAGGAACGTCTGGGAACATAAAGAGGACTGAAGTAAAGAGGACTGAAGTGACGGAGACTGAAATACACATTTTTACTAGTTTGATATTTAACCACTTTGATTTAATTTGATCCCCATCATGGCCAAGTGAGTTATGAAGATGAAACAGATATAGATGGCACGCCATCTATTTGGGGAGGCAGGGTAGCCTAGTGGTTAGAGCGTTGGACTAGTAACCGAAAGGTTGCAAGATCGACTCCCCGAGCCGACAAGGTAAAAATCTGTCGTTCTGCCCCCTGAACAAAGCAGTTAACCTACTGTTCCCCGGTAGGCCGTCATTGAAAATAATACTTTTTTCTTTTAACTGACTAGTTAAATATAAGGTTAAATATAAGAGGACATTATGAAGATGGAACAGAATAGAAGATAAGAGATAAGAGGACATCATTGGCAACGAGATAAGACTAATGTTGCTGCTGAATGTGAGTCACCAGTGGATAACGGACAGCCTTCCCTGTAGCTCAGTTGGTAGAGCATGGTGTTTGCAACGCCAGGGTTGTGGGTTCGATTCCCACGGAGGGGCCAGTATGAGGAATTTTTTTTTTTTTAAATGTATGAAATGAAATGTATGCATTCACTACTGTAAGTTGTTCTGGATCAGAGCGTCTGCTAAATGACTAAAATGTCAAATGTAATGTTGGTATGTATCAGACCTGAACTCTCCCTGGTCTCAGTCTGTGATGAAATGACAGCGGGGTCATAACGGGATAAAGCAGTTTATAACTATTGGACATGTACAGAGACTTATAAACCTAGTTTTGATCCAATAGAAATTGTATTTGAGCCAAAATGGACAGACAAGCTTACAGATGTAACAATCACAGATAAATAGTTCAGAGTATAAAGATGAAAAATAATTTGTCACTGTTATTTTAGTTACAAACAGCAACAGTTAATTATTTAATTTGACTGATGAATTCAGTTTTGGTCTGAGTGGGAAGTGTAATGTTCTGAGTCGTATTGTAGAAAGATAAACATCAAATAACCAAATAAGCAGACGGACAATAATTTATCAATTATCAAATCTGGATTTTGGGATATTTTTGTGACATTGCATATTCCTGTGTTCAATCCACTGTACTGTTATTTGATTGGTTCAGGATGACGGATAAAGGGGAAGTCCACTGTACTGATTGGTTCAGGATGATAGATAAAGGGGAAGTCCACTGTACTGTTATATGATTGGTTCAGGATGATGGATAAAGGGGAAGTCCACTGTACTGTTATATGATTGGTTCAGGATGATGGATAAAGGGGAAGTCCACTGTACTGTTATATGATTGGTTCAGGATGACGGATAAAGGGGAAGTCCACTGTACTGTTATATGATTGGTTCAGGATGATGGATAAAGGGGAAGTCCACTGTCTATGCCTTTTGATTTGAACAAAATCTTCCATTGTAGAAGTGGTCAGAAAGTGACAGAAAGAGATAAAATTGACCTACTTTCCCTACCGGCTGAGGTATCCCGCCTTACCGTACCATGAGACTGGAAAAGACAAAACGGCTGAGGTATCCCGCCTTACCGTACCATGAGACTGGAAAAGACAAAACGGCTGAGATTGATATAATTTAAAAGCTTACCAACAGGGCTGTCAAACTATTTAATAATTTCAACAACAACAAAACGATGTCGGGCAAAACACAAATCTGTCAGATGACGGAACGGAACGGAACGGTCTCAGCGACAACATCTGATAATATGACATTAAAAGGTTAATAAAAAAAAAATATATTTATATTTTTACAGAAATTATTACAATTGTTTGACAACCCTTATTGTAAGCTTTTTTTAAAATGATATCAAACGCAACAATTCGTATTTTCCAGTGATGAAGATATACATGTGGGGGGAAACACCCCCCAAAAAATGGTTAAACTTTCAGCACCTGTTATCTCCTGAACGGCCAAACGACTTTCTGACCACTTCCTCCGCGGACGAACACGTAGGGAAACGTTTTGGGATGCTCTCTCTCTCTCTAAAAAGGTATTGAAATCAAATGGCTTTTCCCCACAACGCTGTCACTGTGAGTTATATCCTAGTATAGACAGCAGCTTATCATAGAGGTCATTTCAAACATTTTAATAACCTTTCAAAAAAAAACAACACACAACACTCTATTACCATGTTGAGTAGAAAACATTTAGAAATAGGTAGTCGATTTACAGCGCTGTACAATACAATACAGGCTCATTTTGATTTAATTCAATGTTGGGTATAAAAAAAACTGATTTAAAAAAAAATAATTATGATATAAAATCTACATGGAAGGAATATAAACAGCAAAGTATTTATTGTAAAATGTAGTAATTTAATGGCTTTAATTACACGCTTTTGGTTTTAAATGGTGACTTATGTCATAACGTCTACAGTGGTTACTGGGTTATTACTGAAGGTCTGTCTGTATACAGCCTTACTGGGTTATTACTGAAGGTCTGTCAGTATACAGCCTTACTGGGTTATTACTGAAGGTCTGTCTGTATACAGCCTTACTGGGTTATTACTGAAGTTCTGTCTGTATACAGCCTTACTGGTTATTACTGAAGGTCTGTCTGTATACAGCCTTACTGGGTTATTACTGAAGGTCTGTCTGTATACAGCCTTACTGGGTTATTACTGAAGGTCTGTCTGTATACAGCCTTACTGGGTTACTACTGAAGGTCTGTCTGTATACAGCCTTACTGGGTTATTACTGAAGGTCTGTCTGTATACAGCCTTACTGGGTTATTACTGAAGGTCTGTCTGTATACAGCCTTACTGGGTTATTACTGAAGGTCTGTCTGTATACAGCCTTACTGGGTTATTACTGAAGGTCTGTCTGTATACAGCCTTACTGGGTTATTACTGAAGGTCTGTCTATATACAGCCTTACTGGGTTATTACTGAAGGTCTGTCTGTATACAGCCTTACTGGGTTATTACTGAAGGTCTGTCTGTATACAGCCTTACTGGGTTATTACTGAAGGTCTGTCTGTATACAGCCTTACTGGGTTATTACTGAAGGTCTGTCTGTATACAGCCTTACTGGGTTATTACTGAAGGTCTGTCTGTATACAGCCTTACTGGGTTATTACTGAAGGTCTGTCTGTATACAGCCTTACTGGGTTATTACTGAAGGTCTGTCAGTATACAGCCTTACTGGGTTATTACTGAAGGTCTGTCAGTATACAGCCTTACTGGGTAATTACTGAAGGTCTGTCAGTATACAGCCTTACTGGGTTATTACTGAAGGTCTGTCTGTATACAGCCTTACTGGGTTATTACTGAAGGTCTGTCTGTATACAGCCTTACTGGGGTTATTACTGAAGGTCTGTCTGTATACAGCCTTACTGGGTTATTACTGAAGGTCTGTCTGTATACAGCCTTACTGGGTTTTTACTGAAGGTCTGTCTGTATACAGCCTTACTGGGTTATTACTGAAGGTCTGTCTGTATACAGCCTTACTGGGTTATTACTGAAGGTCTGTCTGTATACAGCCTTACTGGGTTATTACTGAAGGTCTGTCTGTATACAGCCTTACTGGGTTATTACTGAAGGTCTGTCTGTATACAGCCTTACTGGGTTATTACTGAAGGTCTGTCAGTATACAGCCTTACTGGGTTATTCCATGGGTTACAGTCCGAAATGTATGCATTTATTTGTTGTCAACAGCATTGTACGGTGTTTTGTGTGGCGTGTATCTGTATACAATAATAATGCGTATATCTGTATATAATATGTGTATCTGTATATAATATAATAATTATATGTGTATCTGTATATAATATAATAATTATATGTGTATCATATAATATAATAATTATATGTGTATCTGTATATAATATAATAATTATATGTGTATCTGTATATAATATAATAATTATATATGTATCTGTATATAATATAATAATTATATGTGTATCTGTATATAATATGCTATAATAATATGTGTATCATATAATATAATAATTATGTGTATCTGTATATAATATAATAATTATATGTGTATCATATAATATAATAATTATATGTGTATCATATAATATAATAATTATATGTGTATCTGTATATAATATAATAATTATATGTGTATCTGTATATAATATAATAATTATATGTGTATCTGTATATAATATAATAATTATATGTGTATCTGTATATAAAATGCTATAATAATATGTGTATCATATAATATAATAATTATATGTTTATCTGTATATAATATAATAATTATATGTGTATCTGTATATAATAATATGAAGAAATACATTTCAGACAGACGACGCTGGTAGAAGATTCATATATCATTACACAACAGAGACCCCCTTACTAATCTCACTAAATCTTTATTTATTTTGATGTCTTTAAAGAACAATGCTGAAATTGAATAAATTATATTATTTAAACATTTAATGTTTAATGTTTTTTGTAG